>NC_067167.1:38178061-38340561 GCF_903995435.1 Acomys russatus
TCACTTTTTCAAGCAACAAAGTTGTGCCCTGCGACCACAACTTCATGTGGCTTTCCTTAGTCAGGGGGTCTAAGGGAAGAAGCTGCCCGGGCATATTTGCTGGCTGCTGTTTTCTCTACTTCCTAGACAATGATAACCCACAGCAGTCTGATTCCCGCCCCTGTCGTAGTAATTACCATCATTGGATCTTAAAAATCTATTTATTCTAATACTCAAAGTGCAAACCACAAGGTGCCAGAAATGTACGAATACAGCACTGAACTAGAGTTCCTTTCCTCACATGCTGATAGCAAAACGGGTAAAAAGGAAATAAAACAGAACAACATATGGTATGAAGTGAAATCAAGTCCGGGGAACAGAATACTCACAGTGTGGGCGGAGGCAGAGAAGCCCCACCTGGAGCATGCTGCGAGGTGAGAGCTCTGTATCTCCACTGTCAGAAGTGGAGGGTCAGCATCAGAGAAAGCTAGCCTATGATTTCAAAGGGAAACAGAAGCGAAGTTCTGTGGTATAGGACTGGCTGGCTGGCTTACCTGAAGCAAGGATGCCACGCTATCTGGCACAATGAGAGAAAGGGCAAGTGGGCCATTAGGACAGCATAACCTGATTTTGTGGGGCTAAATCTTTTAGGACATGGGAAAATCTTAGATTTCATTAAGTGATCTGGGAAATTACTAGAGGCTTTCAACAGATAATCGACATAGATTGAACAAGATTTTTAAGATCCATAGGCAATAGACAATAGAACCATTTTTCAGAATTAAAACTAGCCATAGAAACAATAAAGAAATGAAATATTTAATTGAAAATTGACCTTGAAAATGATAAAATGTAATCTAGTAAAATTAAAGGAAGTAACAAAATAGAAAGTTTAAATGAGCAAAGGGAATTTATTTTTTTGACTTTTTAATGTTTTTATTTTATTTTTTAACATATGTATTTATTTTATTTCACAAGTTTATATGTCAATTTAATAGTTTTCCATGTTAAATGAAGTGAAATCACTGAGACCCCCCCAAGGCAAGCAGAAGACAGAAAATTATAAGTTAATAATTTTCTTCTTTATCTGGGCAGTAAAAATATTACCACTATGTTGCCATGACTTCTTGGTTGTGATGAGTCATGGCATTATGACTGGTTGGCTTTAAAGTGGGTAGAGTAATTTAAAATTTTACTCTACATCATGATGTTTGAATAAAAATATGCATGAATGAATTAAATGTCCCATACTATTGAGTTAAAGTAAAGCTTATCTCTGTGGCTTCATGAACTGAATGTGTCCAGCTTGACCCAGAATTTGCGCTGTGCTTTTTGTGCTCACTGCTACATTACTCCAAGAATGACGTGAAAACCATTTACTGTGAAGTCCCAAGAGAGAAGCAAGACTGGTGTGATGGGATTCCCAAAGTACACATTTCTCAATGGGTTTTCATAACCAGTTTGATACATAAACATCTAGGATGGTATGAATCGACTATCTTTAAATTGACTGAAGAGGGAATTAATGTGCCTTAAAAACCTTAAAATAAATAATAAGAATGTTCTCCAAGTTTTAATAATATTTCAAGACAGGTAGTAATTTAAATATTCCCCCTACATGAAATAACTTATCAAAGAACATTAAGACATCGAATTCTGTTTCTACATGCCTTTTCACTTTCTCAGTAAGTCTCATAAAGACAGCATTCCTTGGCATTCTGCTTTTATGTTTATTTGTTTTGCTGTTGTTGTTTTGGTGATGGTGGTGTTTATCTGTTGTTTGTGTTTTGTTGTTTATTTGTTTTAAGATAGCATCTTACTGTGTATCTCTGGTTGATCTAAAGCTTGTTATGTAATCCAGCTGTCCTTGAACTTGTAATCCTTCTGTCTCTCTATCCTGAGTCACTCATGCACTATACCTCATGTGGCACTTTTCCCACACCTTTTCCCCTCTGAGAGACATAGTTTGCATTTTGGGTTTTGATGATTCAGTGAATAATAGTCCCTCTCAAAACTATTTATAAAATGTTCTTCATTCTTTCATGTACGTGATGATGAAGGCTTGTGGGGTGGTTTGAATAGTAATGGCCCGATAGACCATAGTGTTTTGGAACATAGGCCCCATAGTGTGTTTGGACACTTGGCCATAGGACTCGGTATTTTCAGGAGGTGTGGAATTGTTGAGTAGGTGTGGCCTTGTTGGAGGAAGTGTGTCATTGTGGAGATGAGCTCTGAGGTTTCATATGCTCAAGCTATGGCCAGTGTGCCTGTGAATCAAGACGTAAAACTCTCTCCAGCACCTATATACCACCATGATGATAATGGAATAAAAATGTCTGAAATTGTAAGCAAGCCCCAATTAAATGTTTTCCTTTATAAGTATTTCTGTCTCTTCACAGCAATAGAAAACCTAAGGTAGCTTAGAAACTTAATCTCAGTCACTTAATTAAAATTCATTGGTCTTTGTTTCCACTTCTGCCTTATCAGGATCTCACAATCACACATATCAAACACTAACCTACACCAAATATTACATGTGCTTTCTAATTGGATCTTTTGACAACCATCTGTACTCCAATCTACTTTGCATAATTATCAAAATATCATACCACGTATATTAATCTGATGGTGATGGCTTGTATTTAAACCTGAGACAAATCTGCATGCATTCACTTTGCCATATTCCTAAACATTGTATTCTTTGTCCTTCTCAATAAAATAAGTCTTTTGTAACTTGACCTCAGACCTTCTAACCTTTCACTCATCTATAGATACAGATCGTTCATTTCCTCTTTTGAATCCAATTTCTTGAATAGAATTGTAGCCACATATCCTACTTGAATTATAAGTTTATAATTCTTCATTGTATAACTATACCTAAAAAATTGAACATGTTTACTCATATATTACTGTGAATCTATACAAGACTAAATGTGTACATTGTATCTTCTCTTACATATTATTTAAATACATAGTACATTTTAAGCATACTTTTCGGATTCAATTCATGACATCCAACTCAATATTATTTATGAAAAGCTGAACCTATAGAATACTGTTTTAACAGTCAAAAGAAATTAAAACAATATTCTTAGTAGTTATTTAAAAACTTCAGGTGTGCTCACATGTACATATTAAAGAAAACAGACTTAAATAAAAAAGAAATTAATAAAAATGAAGGCAGTCATTGCTAACAGAAGCAATTCATCTTGAAGATATAAAACTAATGAGTATGTAGAGAGCCAGAAATCTAGCATACATTTTGTAAGATTTATTCAACAGAACATTATATAATCATTAAAATAATAGTGATATGTTTTCAATTATTTAAAATAGTTGTTTTGAAATTAAAACATAATTATGTCCTTTTCCTCCTTCTAACTTCCCACAGTAAAAGAAAATAAAAACTTTGGATACAAGAAGTTGCCTTATGATTTAGCTTTGGGTGGCTTCAAACTCACAAAGATTTGTCTGCTGATACTGAGGTTAAAAGTATGTGATACTTCTCCCAGTTCAGGAAACACTACGTTTTTGCAATATTGTGTTATGATTTGAAAACTGCTTAATAAACCAGGTACACACTATTATTATATCAATATAAAAATGGTTTATGTAGGAAAATGTTAGAAAGAATTCAGCTATAAATGGACATTTTCTTCTGGCACTTCTGTGGCTTTGAAATGTTATTTGTACTTATTTGGTGAATATTATCATGGTTTTATTTACTTATCAACTCTGATCTGTGTTCAGTGGTATTATAGGCAAATGGTCTACTCCGGAACAACATACTCACATGGAAAGCAACGTGTAGATTCGTCTCACACTCATAATCTTATTCTTCAAATCCATCATTCTCAGTGGGGGCCACACCCAGCTCACTCAGCTGACTGCAATGGTTATTAGTGGTTATGTGTTGCTATAGAAAGTTGCAGTAAGAGTGCAGATCCCGGGATTTCTCTATATTTATAGAGCGCATCGCTACACATGGGTCTAATACTTGGCTACTGTCTCTGGCACTCGCTGTCTTTGTAGCAGCAGAGACACGAATGCCTCTCTCTGAATGCCGTTTTCTATCAGTGTTGGACACAGATATTTCTAAGCTTTGTTTCTCCTTTGTCATCAATCCCTTACACGCTCACAAAGATCACTACCAAATACACCTACACAGGTCCCAAGAACACAAAATAACGCGTAACCTTAGTAAATGTGATAGAATACATTAAGAAATAGATGCTTAGTGTGTCATAAGTGGATCATTTTCTGCAATTGTGTGTGTGTGTGATTATATGCATGTATTTTTATCTCTTGACTATTTAAAATGTGTAAGTTTGTGTAAATATAAAATTTCCTCTTTTTCTATGCATTTCTTCGTTCCCATTTGTCTTTGCGTCAGTCAGTTTCTACCATCAGACTCCTTAACCTCATTCTTGTTTTCATTCTTAAGTTTAAAACTTTCTCTACCTAGTCACAAATTATTCTTTAACATTTAGATTTTTTAATTGGCCCCATTTAATATGAATTATTATAAATAATTTTGAAAATGAATTAGGCCTTTCCTAAGAATATCTATCTAACAAAATTATCCATAAATGTACTTTATAGTGCTTATTGTGACTGTATCTGTGCATCTTTCACAAACAGCACTTTAAAAAATATGTTTGATCATTCAATTCAAAAGGAGTGCAAACTACTTATGTTCCAACCAGCTGCTCTGGAGGAAAAAAAAAAAGCATTAATGGGCACCCCACACCTTCAGCCTCTTGTCTCCAGTCACCGTGCTTAGCTGCAGGACTCCCATTGACATTAATGGGAGCTGCATGCACACATCACCTGAGGAACACACCCATGTGCTTGATCATTATCTTTCTAGACAGGTAGGAATGGCATCAATCAGGCATCCAGCTTAGCTTCACAGTATGCACTATTAAAGCCATCAGGGCAATAAAAACACAGCCTTCTAATACTTTCTTTTAAAAAATTAGTTTTTAAAAAGTATAGGACAACAAAGGGAGCAGATTTTAAAAGCATCCAAGGAGTACACCATTTTCCTGGATATCCTTTTATAATTACAAATGACCTAAAACTAAATCAAACACATTATTTCCCTTCCACGGCAGCGATAATGGGATAATAAAGACAAGCTTCATTATGTAAAATGGATTTGATTTACTGTAAAGTAGCCAAATGGTGAACAGATAGTGGAGTTTACACAGAATCTGATTGACCCCTGTTTTCCCTTTTGCTTTTAACATTTTCCCACCTGAGCATTAATACGTCACGTACTTTTGTGTGGCTGGAAAGAAAACATGAGTGATTAATACTAGTACAGGGGCTCCCCAGGGTGGGGAGGGACACTGAAAACAGAGGCCAGTTTTCAATTCAGATGGACCGTATATTCACTGAAGGAGAGGACAGCGTGGGCTGAGGGGAGAGAAAGGAACAAAAGAGAAGCATACAGAAGAGACGGAATCTGAGCTGCGTGCCCTGCCTGGAGAACTGACTTCATCAAACACATAACTAAGGACAGGCCATCCAACAGCTTTAAAATCACCTTTTTCATTTTCAAGACAAGCTTTAAAATATGTATATGTTAGACTAATTAGGAGATTTGCAGGAGACATTCAATATAGCAGATGGCGATTAGTAAATGCTCTGAAAAAGAGTGACTCTTATTGTCTGCATATAGCATTATTAGCTATAAAAGGTAAGGTGGTATTACAGACCAAGCACTAAGCACATATGCAGATGAGGAGCCCAGCTTGTACATCTAAACTTAAAATCCTAAGCAAGCTCTATTTCATTAAACCTTTTAGAAATATGGATGCAATACACACCTGCACATGTATACTGACATTTACATGTGTATACATATCCTGAGAACCAAGCTATTTTTCCTTACAGTTTTAGCAAACGTAATTTTTTATGGGCATCTTATGGGGTTTTATAGCACTAGAACCCTAACAAGCCGTTCTCTGTACTCACTAAACTCACAAGGCACCATGAGAAGGCTAAGAAGGCCAGGACGAAGAGAGAGTAGATACATTTATTTGTCGAGCTTCTGTCTTTGTGAGTGCAGTTCTATGTACACCCTCCCTGTAGGCAGTCTTCAGGAAAGCCCCCTATGGAGATATTAATAGCCTAGTCTTACAAATAATGGAACCAAGTTTCAATGAAGTTGCTTTTCCTTGATAACCCTGCTGTTGAGTGAGGATAGCACTGCTTAAGGATTTTGATCTTCAGGAGTCCATTGTCCTTGCTAAATGATAACCTGTCTTTAAATACACAATATGGGAAACAGGAGAAATAGATTTCAGTGGTATAGTATATAACCCTAGAATCTCAATGGCTGCACCCAGCCATAGACCTAATCATTTGAAAAGCAAGCATGTAACTTATTTCATTGCTATTGGCCTTTGTGAGACTCAGTACTAGGCCCCATGTGATACAGCAAAACCCGAGGTAAGTCTACATTGTGTCTAAGGCATCATCAGGTCCATCTTCTTTACTTGCCTTCCTAATGCACATCTACGTCAGCTCACTTAGGATTGTAACAAGCTACAAACTACAAGCCTCAGTCATTGTCATCACAAACTGGGGGAGTATACGTAATACCCATTTAATAAGATTCTTACAAAAATAACATTTTAAATTCTTAGTACTGGTTTTCAAACTATAAATTCAAACACTTATTATTAATTTTAACCTTACTTGTCCCAAATTTTATATTATCAGTTCAAGAGTATCTTTCACAATAGGAGTCTTCTCATATCTAAAATTCACATGACTAAGATTTTTATTTCTGATAAATCATAAATCAGTAAGCCTTTATACAATAACAGAAAACTTCTGAGATGAATGTAGTGGTGTGCATCTTTAGTTTTAGTTTTTAGACTCGATTGTATACTTAGTCTGAGGCCAATCTGAGTTATAATGTGAGAGCCTGTCTCAAGAACAAACAAATAAATAACAAATACATTTCTTAAAATGTAATGGAAGCACACATGTGGCTGTTGTTCGTGCATTGAATATCTTAGGACCTCTAGTGAGGTATTTCAGATAGTGTTCTATAGATTTGTGAGAAGTGATGTACCACCAATATTATTTCTAGTGGCAGGAAACCAATGGCTGCACAATGGGCTTTAGTTTTCAAGATTTATGGCACAAATACAGAGACATTCAGTTTGAGCTCTAAGAAAATGTATTTTTTTTTCACTTTTTAATCCTGGATAATTGGTTCTCATACTACTAACTCCAAAAGTTCTAAACAAAGAAACATATTTATTAATTGGAGCATATTCAATATTTTTCCAAGACAGGGTTTCTCTGTGTAGCCTTGGCTGTCCTGGACTCACTTTGTAGACCAGGCTGGCCTCAAACTCACATTACTCCTCCAGGGTTCTGAGATTACATGTATATACCACCACGGCCAGCTAAATTGTTTTCTGTTATATTTAAACCCTTAAATCATATCACCTCTATCCTAAGAATTATCTTTAGCTAATGTCCCCAGGCTCTCAAGAGCTAGTATTCTTAAGTAGTTCAACTGGATGCTCTGAAAATCTCAAACAGTGTCATGTTAATTGCAAGCTAGCAAGACGTCCAGTGGGTAAAAACCCTTTTTGCCAAGTGTGACAACCTGAGTTCAGATGTCCAAAAGCACATGATAAAGAGAGAAATTAAGCTGCCACAATTTTTCCTCTGAGTTCTATACACACTCTGTGGCAAGTCCACAGTGTGTATGTGCATGTGGGCAGATGCACATACTCATGCACGCACGTGCGCACACGCGCGCGCGCGCACACACACACACACACACACACACACACACACACACACAGAACCACCACCAGCAGTATCAACATCAACAAATAAATGTACATGAGAACTAAATATAGTGCTACCTGATCGACATGGGGCACAGCAGGCAAAGATAAGCTGCACACTCTTTCCCCCTCCCTCATCACCTCCCTTACAGAGGAGGCCCTCACAACTCCTGAGCCATCCAGGTTAGACACAGCCACACAATGCCCCATGCCCCTGCCTGCCAGGTCCTCCTGGATATACCCAGCACAGGTGTTCTGCATGCTGCATCCAGCTCAGATCCCACCCTTCAGTTCCCTGCTTGCCTGGTTCTCTTGGGGCACTGACAGAAAAGGTGTTGCCTGAGCTCTATTGTCAGGCCGATTGCTCTTTCTCTCTTGTCTAGGAGGCCTGCTGTACCCCAGGAACATTCAGGGCCACCTGGGAACACAGCCATTAGAGTTGAGCAGCTGGTTGTTCCCAAGCCCCATTGTCAAACCCAAGGCTCTACCTGCGTGCCCAAGAGTCCTGCCAGCATCTGGAATAAAGAGCCAACACCAGGGACAACCAGATGGCTAAAGGCCAGTTTTAGAAGAAAATCAGCAAGAACCAGGGCAATATGGCACCACCAGAGCCCAACTATGCTACTACATCAAGGTTGGTGTTGTATATAGCTTATTTTATTAAATAGACAGGGGAAGATGAAGGAGAGATAAACCTGTTTTTTACGATACCAAGTGTGTCATTGGAACGGTCTTGTGAGAGAACAGGTGAGGTTAATCCACTAGAAGACCAACTACCTCATGAGGGAGCTTGATTGTTGCCAGCTGAAAAGATCCCATGAACAGACTCTGGGAGGAGACATATAAATGAGCTGAAAACTGAAGGTGGGACTTTTGGAGACTTGGGATAATTTTGCCTGTTCATCGCTCCACTTCAAGATGCTCCTAGAGAGAACCACTTGAGGGAAGGCTTCAGGGCTCTGGCTCCTGCTGAGGTTCCTGGTTCTGGTTACTCCAGGTTCCAGCAGAAGAAATCTTGCTGATTATGCCAGGAGAATCATTCCTCAAAACAGATATCCTTACGGTTTTGTTATTGTGTTCCTTAATCCCCTTTTCCTATTGTTTTGGTTGGTCAGGTTATAAGTGATGTATGCTTGGTTAATAAGTTGTTAATAAAATATATTGGTTATGAGCCTATAGGTTGGCATATCCTAACACAGCCAAAGCACAAGATTACCTTAAATCCAACCTTATAAAAATGATAGAGATCTTTAAGAAGAGATGAATAAATCTCTTTTTAAAATACAAGAAAATAAAATCAAACAGGTGAAGGAAATGAATAAACTAGCTGAAGACATAAAAATAAGATAAACTGAGTTAATTCTTGTGATGGAAAACCTAGAAAAGAGAACAGTAACAACAGACAGAAGCATCACCTACAGAAGAAAAGAGATGGAAGAGAGAATCTGAGTCATAGAAGATACAATTGAAAATAATTGATATGCTGGTCAAAGTAAATGTTAAATCTAAAAAGTTCCTGACACAAAAATTCTAGAAATATGGCATATTATGAGAAGACCAACCCTAAGAAAAACAGGGATAGAAGACTCTCAGCCCCAAGGCCCCGAAAATATTTTTTAACAAAATTATAAAAGAAAACATTCCAACCTAAAGAAAAAGAAGCCAATTCTTTACAGACCTGAAAAAAAAAAAAAAAAGCATTTTTCACCTTTAAAAGGAAAAAATAAAAACCTAGGTTAGATAAAACAATCATGTATAATAAAAGAACCTCTAGAAGTATTACCATTCCTGATTTCAACTGGTACAAAGCAATAGTAATAAAAACCACATGGTATTGGAAAAAACAAACAAACAAACGAAACAGAGAAGTAGAACAGTAGAGCCAAATCCAAGACCTAGAGATAAACCCATACATCTACAGACACTTGATTTTTGACAAAGAAGCCAAAAACCATACAGTGGGATAAAAAAGAAAGCATTTTCTACAATGGAAAAAAAAAAAAAAAAAGGAAAGAAAGCATCTTTAACAAATGGTGCTGGTCTACCTGGATGTCTGCATGCAGAAGAATGCAAATAGGTACATATTTATGACACTGTGCAAAACTCAAGTCCAAGTGGAGCAAGAGCTCAACATAAAATTTTACACACTAAATCTATTAAAAGAGAAAGTAAGGAATAGCATTGAACTCATTGGTATAGGAGACAACTTCCCGAACAGAACACCAACAGCTCAGGTACTTAGGTCAACAATTAATAAATGGGACCTCATGAAGCTGAAAAATTTCTGTAAGGCAAAGGATGCTGCCAATAGGAAAAAAAATGGCAGCCTACCAAATGGGAAAAGAACTTTACAAGTCCTACATCTGACAAAGGGCTAGTATCCAGAATATAGAAAGAACTTGAGCACCAACAAACCAAATAATCTAATTGAAAAAATGGGTTACAGAGCTAAACAGAGAATCCTCAACAAAAGAACCCCTAATAGCCAAGAAACACCTAAAGAAAAGTGAATGTCCTTAGCTATCAGGGAAATGCAGAACAAAATGACTCTGAGATTCCATCTTACACCTGTCAGAATGGCTAAGATCAAAAGCCCAAGTGACAGCACATGTTGGCGAGTGAGGACATGTGGGTGGCAGGGGAGAGATCTCCATTGCTGTTGGAAATGGAGAACTTGAGCAACCACTTTGGAAATCAATCTGGCAGTTTCTCAGAAAATTGGGAATAGTTCTACATCAAGACCAGCTGTACCACTCCTGATTACAGACTCAAAAGATGTTCTACCTCCCCTAAGGATGCTTGCTCAATTATATTCATAACAGCTTTATTTGTAATAGCTGGAAATTGGCGGCAACCTAGATGCCCTTCAACAGAAGAATGGATAGAGAAACTGTGAGTATATTTACACAATGGAGTACTACTTGGGTATTAAAAACAAAGATATCATGCAATTTCAGGCAAATGGTTAAAACTAGAAAAGATCATCTTGAGTGAGGTAACTCAGACCCAGAAAGACAAACACCTTACATACTCAGTTATAGATGGACCATAATGTACAGGATAACCATGCCACAACACATAGACCCCAAAAAGTCAGGGATGGTCCAACAGAGAATGCTTGAATTTCAAGCAAAAAGGAAAATTAAATAGTTATCTGAAGTAGGAGGTGAGAGGGACCTGTGTGGAAAAAGTGTGGGAAGGGTTAGGAGGGCAGTGACTGGGCATGTGGAGAGCAGGGGGAATGGCAGAATCTGGAAAGGGAATAATATGTGAGGGAGCATCTCTGGGGGCAGCGGAGGCCCCTTGGAGTCTATGGGTTGACCCTAGAGGAGACCCCTAACAACAACAACAACAACAACAACAAAAAAAAAAAACATGGAGTTTGAACTTGCCACCTCTTGTAGCCAAGTGGAACTTCCAGTGGAGGGAAAGCAATACCAATCCACCCATAAAACCTTCCACTCAAAAATGTGCATTGCCTGTAAAAAAAAATGTAGGGATAAAGATGGAGCAGAGAGTGAGGAGACAGCAAACCAGTGACTAGCCCAAATTAAAACCTACCCCATGAGAGAATGCCGACCCTTGACACTATTAAGGATACTCTGCTATGCTTGCAGACAGGAGCCTAGCATAGCTGCCTTCTGAGATTTTTCACCCAGCAGCTGATGGAACAGATGCAGAGACCCAGAGTCAAAAAAATAGGCAATGCTTGGGGAGTTTTGTGGAAGAATGGGAGGAAGGATTGAGGGGGCTGATGGGATCAATGACACCACAAGAAGACCTACAGAATGACCTAACCACTCCATGGGTGTTCATAGAGACTGAACCACCAACCAAAGAGCTTGCATGGGCCTGGCCTAGGTTCCTTTACACATGCATGCATGGCCATCCTGTGGGTCCCCTATCAATGAGAGTAGGAGCTATCTCTGATTCTGTTGATTGCTTTTGGGTCCCTTTCCCCTAACTGGACTGCCTTGTCTGACCTCAGTGGGGGAAGATGCAGTTATTCCTGTTGTGACTTGAGGTGCTTCTGTGGATGGGTATCTCTTAGGGGCCTCCCATTCTCTGAGAAGAAGGAAAAGGAGGAATGGGGAAGGGGTATGAAGGTGGGACTGGGAGGAAAGGAGGGAGAAAGCTGGGATCAGATTATAAGGTGATTAAATAAATAAAAATTTTAAAGCCTCAATTGACAGCATATTCTGTGAGGATGTGGAACAAGAGGAAGACATCTCCATTGTTGGTGGGAGTGCAAACTTATACAACAATTTTGGAAAACAGTCTGGCAGTTTCTCAGATAATTGGGAATATTTCTACTTCAAGAACCAACTATACCACTCCTGGGCCTATACCCAATAATGATCCACCATACAACAATGACATTTGCTCAACTATGTTCATAGCAGCCTTATTTGTAATAGCCAGAAACTGGAACCAACCTAGATGTCCCTCAACCAAAGAATGGATAGAGAAAATGTGGTACATTTAGACATTGGAATACTTCTCAGCTACTAAAAACAATGACAGCATGAAATTTTCAGGCAAATGAACGGAACTAGAAAAGATCATCCTGAGTGAGGAAACCTAGACCCCGGAAGACACACATGGTATGTACACACTTATAAGTGGATAGTAGCCATAAAGTACAGAATAATCACACTACAACTCACAGACCCAAACAAGGAGGGTCCAAGGAAAATGTTTGAATGTCACTCAAAAGGGGAAATAAAATAGACAATCAAAGTAGACAGAACTGTGCAGGGAGGAGATGGGGAAAGGAATGGGAGTGGGTGTCAGATGAGCAGAAAGTTTTGTGGAAGAGTGGGAGGAAGGATTGAGGGAACCTAGCCAGAGCATCCAAGGACACCACAAAAAAAAAACTTACAGAGTAAGCTAACTCAGGCCCGTAGGGGCTCACAGAGACTGAACCATCAACTAAAGAGCTTGCATGGGCTGGAACTAGGCCTCCTTCACATATGTAGCAGATGTGCAGCATGGTCATCATGTCTGCCCCCCTAACAACTAGAGTAGACGCTATCTCTGACACGGTTTCCCGTCTTTGGATCCCTTTCTCCTAGTTGGGCTGCCTTGTTTGGCCTCAGTGGAAGAAGACACACTTAGTCCTGCACACTTGATGTTCAATGGTGGGTTGATCTAAAATGTGGTGCCTGGCACTAGGAAATTGAATAACATGAGGCCATCAAACAGTATCACCAACTAGGGACTAGATATGCAAACACCTAAATCTATGGGGGTCATTTCTCACTCAAATCACCACACTAGGTCTACTGCTGCTTTGAGTATTTTTTGATAAATGTAATAATATATACCCTGAGTCCTCTTCCCCACCATATGACCATAGCCTATCAGGTCTCACTCAGATAGCCTGCATACCCTTCCTCTGTGTGCCCACCAGGCCTCCCTACCAAGGAAAAATGATCAAATCGGGGGCAGCAGAGTTCATGACAGAGGCAGCCACCCCCCCCCCCCGCCCGACCCCGCCAAGACCATGGAGAATGACCTGTCCATTGGCTATATCTGATCAGGAGGTCTAAGTTTGCTGCATGCATTGTCCTTGGTTGGTGCAACACTTTATGCAGGGCCCTGGGTCCAGATCTGCAGCCTTAATGGTCTCCTTGTTGGGCCCCTGAACACTCTGGGTCCTTCCATCCCCTCACTCTTCCATACCACTCTTCAGCACTCTGCCCAGAGTCTGGCTATGAGTCTCAGCATCTGTCCCATTCCCCCGCTGGGTGAGGTCTCTCAGAGGACATGTATGATGGGCTAATATCCACTTATAAGTGTGTATATAACATGTGTGTCTTTCTGGGTCTGTGCTATCTTATTCAGGATGATCATTTCTAGTTCCAGCCATTTGGCTGCAAATTTCAAATTTTCCTTGTTTTTAATAGCTGAGTAGTATTCCATTGTGTAAATGTACCACTTTGTTTATCCATTCTTCAGCTAAGGGACATCTAGGTTGTTTCCAGATTCTAGTTATTACAAATAAGGCTGCTATGAACATAAGTGAGCAAATGTCCTTGTCTGAAAAGATGTTTCTTCATCCAGCATTTGCTTAATTTGAACACTGGAACATATCAATATCAAGTCTACTTAGTTATCTCCATTTTGTAAATGATGAAATTGAGGTCCAATGTGGTTATTACCCATCTTGATAATAAGGATATTGAGTCATAATTCCTACAAAGTTAAACCCTAAAGCTATAAAGTTAGAGGCTATGGTGTTTCATAGTATAACTTCCCTTAGGAAGAGCCACTTCTCCTGTTGTTGCTGTGCTTTACTATTTTCAAAGTGCTGTTATTAGCATGCTTTAATCTTACTAACCTTATAAAGTAAGCATTATACAATGAGCTTCTGTCATGGCCAAGAATGCTTAGGCACAAAGATGCCAAGTGTCTAGGTGCCTACAAATGTGTTTTGGGTGAACTAATAGATGATCTTACTGAGTTCAAGAATTGGAAATTGGAGAGTACAGTTAGACTAAGAGTTAAGCGCTATCCTGGAACAAAATTGGTTCATTCCTCTGCTATGTCTCTTTTCAGTTATATCAGTGGTGTGATTCCATTCTACCCCAAATTTCTTTTGTGATAGGAGTCCTGTGAGCTATTTACAAAATACATTTAAATGACCCAATGGTCAAATCAGCTTGAAAACTGTTGCCTCTCATTCTTTCAGTTTTAACTACAATTTGTTTTAACATGTTAAATTCTCTAAGAATTACATTGTATTATGCAAGAACTGGTATTTACCATAATCTGAACATCTCACTTAAACCTAAAAACACTTGAATAGTTTTCATACATAAAGGTCCTTTAGTGATATATGAGGTCATATACTCCACTCTTGTGTGAGAGGGATGAAGAAAGACAGTCTCTATCTAGTCACTGAACATGAAATGAGGAATAAGCTGTGCACCTCATGGTTAGCTTTGACAGAGATGTGGGCTCTATCATCCTTTATGTTGTTTGAATATACTTCTCTATGTAGTGATAAAAAGATGGAGATCACTAAATGGATAGTTTGGACAATTATACAAGTTTGTGTTCTATGAGTTTTAAAAATATGACAGTCATCACACAAGGAAAAAATAACAAGGAAAAAAACAGCAAGTTTGGAATACTAAGACATTAAGTGGAGCTGATTGACTTTGAAAATAAATTATGTAGTTTTCTTTCTCATCTTCCCGTCCCTTCCCTTCCCTCTCAACATATTCATTCTCTTTCTCCTACCATCTGTCTTCTATTTTCTTAATTTTACATTTTCATAGTCAAAGGTAATAACATCCCCACCACAGCTTAGTTAGGGTTTATATTGCTGTGAACAGACACCATGACCATTACTGTCATGGCAGGAAGCATGTGACATGCAGGCCGACAAAGTACTGGAGAAGGAGCCAGAATTATACATCTCAATCTGCAAGCAGGTGGGGGTGCTGAGGCTGAGGGGGGACACAAGACACTGAGCCTGGCTTAAGCCTCTAAAAATCAAAGCCCACCACCCAGTATCTCACTTACTCAAATAAGCAGGCACCTACTCCAACAAGGCCATACTTCCTAATAGTGCCACTTCCTGCTGGTCAAGCATTTGAATCTATGAGCCCATGGGACTGTTCTTATTCAAAGCACTGCACCTCTAAATCCTGAGGGGGGAAAAACAAGCCAACTGCAAAGTCCATGAATATTTCAAGGAATGTAGTTAGGAGAGGATAGCATGAGAGAGTTTAATTATAAAAACTTAGGAGGGAAGAAATCTGTGAATAAATATGGAATATACTAAACAGAATTGGTTAAACTGGCATATGTGGAGGTTCACTCATCCCTGCCCCAAATACTCCTCTCTTAGTAACCATGACTATTACAGATTTCATCCAGAGAAAATTTATATTTGTGTTGCACTTAGCTTAAAGGAAAATCTCTTTCAAGAGCATAAACCAACAATGTAATGGATTAATCCAAGTTTGTAATTGTCCATTTTCTAACATAAACCAACAACGTGATGGATTAATTCAAGTCTGGCTGTGATTGTCCATTTTCTAACATTTGATGAAGTAGGTAAAGATCACACAGATAATTTAATAAAAATGATGACTCTTGAGTCTCCTGTTATGAACTTATCCTACTCCTTGACTTAGGCTGTAGAGCACAGAGTACTCTAGAGAAAATAGCGCATGAAGGTGAGCATAAAAGAGCAGGTGACAGCAATGGCTTCCTCATTAAAATGAAGCAAAAACAATGTTTGCATTCGGAACTAGCCAAGCCTATTTAATACGTCTTAGTTGTATGATATGTCTGCCGCTGCAAACCTAGAGACCACATCAGCTCTTCCTGTCACTCTGAATTTTAATAATCTTTCCTTACATATTTTAAAGAAGCAAAACAACTAACTGTTTTTCAATGTAGAATAAACACAGAATCCTTAGTGAGATTACAGAATTCTCCCTTATCCCTTTCCTCATATAGCTTCAGTGAGGGGGAAAAATATGGAAATGGAGAAAGATCTATTGTAAGCTCCTAATTCCACAGTGATGCTACAGGCACAGCACTGTACTACATCTTAATAACACAGCTAGCCTGGTTGTCTAAAAGAAACCTGCTGCAGTTACTCAGTGCACGTTGTCTTTCTCTCAAAGAAGACAGTTTTGGTTAAAGACTTAAAGCACAGCAAACCAAGCGAAATATGCACTTAAGCGGCAGACTCTGAATGCATATTGATTATGCTTTTCCCTGCTTATTGCTTTGTGTGCAAGGGACTGCTGCTAGTTGAACGAAGACAGTTTTCTTCCTTTGCCTTTCTTCGTTACAGACATCCAAGCTTTCTTAAATATCAAAAGAGGTCAGAACTATACCTGAAATAAAAACTGTTTCCCTCCATGTAATTATCAAGTGGCTTTTAGAAGATCGTTCCCCAGTGATTGCAGGCTATCTCCACAGAGGCTGTCATTTTAAGGTGAAAAATTTGCAAGGACAGCCACACCATCTGTCATCAACTGGGTTCCCTGACACCCAGAGCTGCTCTGAAATGGCCAGCGGCTTCATGCATAACAAAGACCTTGCCCCTTGGCTTTGTTTATTCCTTGACCTGTGCAGAGTCCTTCAAAGGGGGCTTTACTGAACCGTTTCAGGCCTGCCTTTCATGGGCAGTGTATTGTAACGAAAAAATAATAATTTATGCATATAGGAAATCTGAAATGCTGGGGTCTTAAAACTCAACCAGTTGAAAAACATGCTAGGAGAATTTTGTTTGTAGCATTATACCAGGGATGCTTAAAAACAAGCCTTGTCCAGATTATGTTTTAACCTCTTACTTTTGAAATTTTCTTTAAGTTAAAATTTAGGAGTTAAGCATTCAATCCATATATAAAGCCAAAATATGTAGACTACATTTTACTCTTCACTGAAACACAAAGATAATTCCATAATCAAAAATATATCCCCCTGACCCCCCCCCCCAAAAAAAAAACAAAAAACAAAAAAAAACAAAACAACAACAAAAACCCAAAATCCCTGATGCCTCTCACTCTGGAAGTGACAGACAAGCTTTTCTTATTCTGTGTCAAATACAACTTGGGGCCTTAAACAATAAAATTGTACACTATGGCTGCATTTCACAATATCAATGAAAAAAAGTCCAAAAATAGAGAAAGTTAACTATTGTGAAAAGTGTCTGCTGACTATACATACTCACATGCCCAGCATGTAAAGGTGCACGATATCTACTTGTTCAGTTGGCCATGGCTACAAAACTCTGGGAAGTTTTAGAGCCAAGGGGCTTGGAAGAGAGCGAGTTTAAAAATTTGGAGGATCATTGTTGGGAAGTACTACAGCTATTTCTAGGAACAAATGAATAAAGACAAAAGAATATTCCCTCTCTCAACACAATTAATGTTAAAACTTCATAAACTTCGTTTAGTCCCCAAAATATAGTCATATACAATACTTCAGTGAATGTTAAAATGCACATTGTATAAATATGCAAGTCACATCATTAAATGTTTCATATGTCTGTGTTCATAACACACAAAGCTGTTTCTAAATTATTAAAAGATCTATTCTCTCTTCCATATACATTAATACTAATAAGAGTTGCCGTCAACATCAAAGGGATGCTAGCCCCCTAATTAGGGTTCTGGTCTACCCTGAGAGTTGCACCGCAGAGAGCACAAATACAGAATGGGTTGAGCATTAAAAAAACAGGTCATAAGTGCTCATTCTCCACTTTTGAATATTATAAAGATCTAATGAGTCAGTCACAATAAAAATGCACTTGTTTCATAACATAACTATGATTGTAAACTTTAATAGTTTTTCAGACAAAAAAAATCATAAAACAGAGAAAGCCGCTATGCCATTGTGGTAAGACGAACAGCAACACTAGATAGGGTCATTGTGTGTAATCTTAGACATCAGAACTTGTAGTACTGACTAACTGTCCTTTGAACCATTTTCATTATCAACTTGAATAAATGTTTGTTGTCTTTCAAATGGCTAATTCATGATGGGAAGCTTCTCAGGAAAAAACTAGCACTGGAAATGTCTGTCTTAAAGCAAGTGGTTGCAAAGAAATCATTTATGCGCCATAAAGTGTGCTAGAGGCTGACATGTGTGTGAAGTTGTTTCACTCTTGTTCCTAGGATGTTAAGAAGGGAAGAACACAACAGGCATATTGTTTAGTAAAAGCTAGCTTTGATACAAAAGTCATGCAACAAATATTTAAGGAACTCAGATTTTGAAAACATTTGTTACTACTTTGATTGTTATTTTAATTTTTTATTTTCTTTCCCTGAGTAGTTTCTTAAACTTAACCTTATCATATATATATTACATATATGTAATATATGACAGGTTCATGAAATAGATAAACATTCATTTAACATATTCTCTTGTTATCAATGAATGAAAATGGTTTTCAGCTATAGTCTTTCTTTTTGTGATTTTAAAATATTTTTTAAACAAGAAAAAAATTCTAAAGAATAGGAAATTTCAATTATTTCCAAATCAGTCTAAAAATTCAAAGGAAACATCTTTCTAATTTATACTGAGCCCTGCATTACCTAGTTAACAGAAACTGACAAGAGTATAACAGTGCAACTGTGAACCAATAGCCCATAAGCCTCCATGAGAATCTTCCACAAGTAAACAGAACTCAATATCACATCAATAAAGGCCCATGTCATAGTCAAGCTGGTTTCATAGTGGAAGTAGAGAGAGGATTCATCCTTCCAAATCAGTAAGCACAGTGCAACACATGAGCAAAATAAAGACTAAATGTGGAAAAATGTTAGAAAAGTCTCCAAATCCACATATTGCTACTAGCAGGCAGGCATGAAATCTTTATTCTATAACTTCTCTTTCCTACAGCCTAAATTTTGCTTAACTGTAATATTGTGGTCATTTTGGAAATTGTTTGCTCAAAAATTATCAAAGAAAAAAATTATCAAAGTAGTAAAGTAAAAAGTAAAAATGCTTAGATATCTTATCTTTATGTCTTATCTTTATGTCAGAATATATTTGATTATAGAAATTGTCTTTGCAGAAGAATCAAGTTAATGCAGAAAATGACAAAATTATGAGAAATATTAGCAAAACCTTTAATACATTAATGCACCTAAGTTGCAGTCTTTAATGGTTCTTAAGATAGTTTATGAGGAACTAAGGAGGAACTTCTGAAGGATGGACAAAGTCGACGGCTGAGCACACTTTACTAAGATCATCACCCGGCGTGACAAGAAGAAATATTATGCCTGTGACATTATACATGGAATTCTGCAGCATCATCTATGAAGTGCTCCAGTCAACAAATAATTACCCAGGTTCAATCACATGTCTATATCTCCCATCATTTTCCATAAGATGTAGTAAATACCCAAGCATGTTAACATTATACACATGCCACCATGTAAAAAACATGGAAAATGATAAAGAAAAGAAATTTCATATATTCAGAAAGTGAAGGCTCTGATGGTGGGGATAGAGACAGTATGTTAAAACATAATTAAAGAAGCCAGACAGATGAGTCAGCTGCAAAGGGCTTCCTGGACAAGCGTGTGGTGTGAGTTTGGATCTCAGTACCGGTGTGAAAGTCAGGACTTAGAAGGTTCTTGATTGCTCTCCAAAGCTTTAAGTAAGACCCTATTGCTGGAGCCATCACATACTTGACTCTTAAAACATGAATTAACCAAGCTCTTGCACAACTGGGTAGCTTTCACAGTGCCTCAGATTGCTATGCATTTGAGGAGAAAAAGAACTATTAATCTTACCCAGCTATGAACTCTGTGAGTTGTAATGATGAACAGCCAGGCAAGACATGCATTAATGAAATAGTGGTATGACTACCACTTTCAAACAGTACCTATCCACAAATCCAGCTTTACAGAAGGTGCTAGAAGGAAAACTCCATCCCAAAGGGTCAAGCTACAACCAAAACTACTCAGGAAATAGATAACTATCCCATGGCAAAAACACAACTACACAAACGCTCGACTGGAAACAATATCAAAATTAAGACTCTTAACAGTCATTGGTCATTAATATCTCTGAACATCAATGGTCTCAATTCTCCAATAAAAAGACACAGACTAACTGAATGGATGCATAAACAAGATCCAACATTCTTCTGCATTCAAGAAACACATCTCACCCATAATGATAGGCATTACCTCAGGGTAAAAGGTTGAAAAAAACTATTCCAAGCAAATGGTCACAAGAAGCAAGCAGGCGTAACCATTTTAGTATCGAACAAAATGGACTTTCAACCAAAATTAATCAAAAGGGATGAGGAAGGACACTTTATACTCATCAAAGGTAAAGTCAACCAAGATGACATCACAATTCTGAAATCTATGCTCCCAATACAAGGGCACCCCCATTTGTAAAAGATCTGATAAAAAAGCTTAAACCACACATTGATCCCCACACAATAATAGTGGGAGAAATCAACACCCCACTCTCACTGAAGGATAAGTCATTGAAACAGAAACTAAGCCAAGAAATAACATCATTAACCAATGCCATGGGTCAAATAGATCAAACAGATCCTATAGAACCTTTCACCCAAACAAGAAAGAATATACCTTCTTCTCTGCACCCCATGGAACCTTCTCCAAAATTGATCACATCATAGGTCACAAAGCGAGCCTCAATAGATACAAGAGGATTGAAATAATACCTTGTATCCTATCAGATCACCATGCTCTTAGGCTGCAATTCAACAACAACAGAAATAACAAAAAGCCTACACATACGTGGAAACTAAACAACTCTCTGCTAAATGACACCTGGGTCAGGGAAGAAATAAAGAAAGAAATCAAGGAGTTTCTGAAATTCAATGAAAATGAAGGAACAACATACCCAAATTTGTGGGATACATTGAAAGCAATGCTAAGAGGAAAATTCATAGCACTAAGTGCCTTTAAAAAGAAATTGGAAACATCGCACATAAGCATCTTAACGACACAACTGGAAGCCCTAGAAAAAAAAAAAAGAAGCAGAAACACCCAAAAGGAGTAGACGTCTGGAAATAATCAAATTCAGGGCTGAAATTAACAAATTAGAAACTAAGAAAACAGTCCAAAGAATCAACAAAACCAAGAGCTGGTTCTTTGGGAAAATCAACAAGATAGACAGACCGTTAGCCAAACTAACTAAAAGGCATAGAGACAGTACTGAAATCAACAAAATCAGAAATGAAAAGGGAGACATAACAACAGACACTGAAGAAATACAAAGAATCATAAGATCCTACTTTAAAGGCATATATGCCACACAAAATTTGAAAATCTAAGGGAAATGGACGATTTTCTTGATCAATTTCCCTTGCCAAAGTTGAGTGAACAGATAAACAAGCTAAATATTCCCATTTCCCCTACAGAAATAGAAGCAATCATTGATAGTCTCCCAACCAAAAAAAGCCCAGGGCTAAATGGTTTCAGCGCAGAATTCTACCAGACCTTCAAGGGCGAGCTAATACCGATACTCTTCAAGCTACTCCAAAAGATAGAAATGGATGAAACATTACCGAATTCATTCTATGAGGCCATAGTCTCATTGATACCTATACCTCACAAAGACTCAACAAAGAAAGAGAATTTCGGACCAATTTCTCTTATGAACATCGATGCAAAAATACTAAATAAAATACTTGCAAAACGAACACAAGAGCATACCAGAGATATCATTCACCATGACCAAGTAGGCTTCATTCCAGGCATGCAGGGATGGTTTAATATACAGAAATCCATCAATGTAATCCACCATATAAACAAACTGAAAATAAAAAACCACATGATCATCTCTTTAGATGCAGAAAAAGCATTTGATAAAATCCAACACCCATTCGTGTTTAAAGTTTTAGAGCGGTCGGTGATACAAGGCACTTTCCTCAACATAATAAAGGCTATATACAGCAAGCCAATAGCCAAAACCAAAGTAAATGGTGAGATACTCAAGGAAATTCCTCTAAAATCGGGAAAAAGGCAAGGCTGCCCACTCTCTCCATATCTCTTCAATATAGTACTCGAAGTGCTAGCCAGAGCAATAAGACAACAAAAGGAGATCCAAATGGGAAAGGAGAAAGTCAAATTATCCCTATTTGCAGATGATATGATAGTGTACATAAGTGACCCTCAAAATTCCACCAGAGAACTCCTAAAGCTGATAAACACCTTCAGCAAATTGGCTGAATACAAAATTAACTTGAAAGTCTGTAGCCTTCCTATACACAAAGGACAAGCTTGCAGAGGAGGAAATGAGGAAACCCCCACACTTCACATTAGCCACAAGCAATATAGAATATTTAGGAGTTACTCTAATTAAGCAAGTAAAGGATTTGTTTGAAAAAAAAATTCAAAACTCTGAAGAAAGAGATTGATGATGACCTGAGAAGATGGAATGATCTTCCTTGCTCATGGATCGGGAGAATTAACATAGTAAAAATGGCCATCCTACCAAAAGCAATCTACAGATTCAATGCAATCCCTACCAAAATACCTACACAATTTTTTAAAGACATTGAAAGTTCAATTCTGAACTTCATATGGAAAAACAAAAAACCCAGAATAGCTAAAACAATTTTGTACAATAAAAGGTGCTCCGGAGGAATCTCCATACCTGATCTCAAACTGTACTATAAAGCAATAGTAATTAAAACAGCATGGTACTAGCACAGCAACAGGCTGGTTGATCAGTGGAATCGAATCGAAGACCCAGATAAGAATCCACACACATTTGGTCACTTGATTTTTGACAAAGAACCCAAATCCAGTCAATGGAAAAAGGATAGCATCTTCAACAAATGGTGCTGGTCTAACTGGAGGTCAATGTGTAAAAAAATGCAACTGGACCCATATTTGTCACCTTGCACAAAACTCAAATCCAAGTGGATTAAAGACCTCAACATAAAACCAGAGACACTAAGTCACTTAGAAGAAAAAGTGGGGAAGAGCCTGGAACATATTGGCACAGGAGTCAACTTCCTGAACAGAAAACCAATGGCCCAGGTCTTAAGGTCAACAATTAATAATTGGGACCTCATGAGGCTGAGAAGCTTCTGTAGGGCAGGAGACAGTGTCAGGAGAACAAAGCAACAGCCTACAGACTGGGAAAAGATCTTCACCAACCCTACATCTGACAAAGGTCTAATATACAAAATATATAAAGAACTCAAGAAGCTAAACACCACCAAACCAAATAACCCAATTGAGAAATGGGGCTTGGAACTAAACAGAGAATTCTCAACAGAGGAATATCAAATGGCTGAGAAACACTTAAAGAAATGCTCAACCTCCTTAGTCACCAGGGAAATGCAAATCAAAACAACTCTGAGATTCTATCTTACACCCATCAGAATGGCTAAGATCAAAAATTCAAGCGACACCACATGCTGGCGAGGATGTGGGGAGAGAGGAACACTCCTTCGTTGCTGGTGGGAATGCAAACTAGTACAGCCACTTTGGAAATCTATCTGGTGCTATCTCAGAAAAATGGGAATAGGGCTTCCTCAAGACCCAGCTATTCCACTCCTTGGAATATACCCAGAAGATGCTCCAGCACACAACAAGAAAATTTGCTCAACCATGTTCATAGCAGCCTTATTCATAATAGCCAGAACATGGAAACAGCCTAAGTGTCCCTCAGTAGAAGAATGGATAAAGAAACTGTGGTACATATACACTATGGAATACTACTCAGCTATTAAAAACAAAGAATTCCCGAAATTTGTGGATAAATGGATTGAGCTAGAAATGATCATAATGAGTGAGTTAACCCAGAAGCAGAAAGACTCAAATGGTATATACTCACTTATATCTGCATAGTAGCCCAAGGGGCATGTCCCACGAAAGCCTTCACTTACCAGGAAGCTGGGACAGAGGGGAGGACATCCTATTGGGGCTCTAGATGAGAGAAGCATGGGAGAATAGCAAAGTAGAAGATCCAGAGGGTCCTAGAAACCTACAAGTAGAACATTATGATAGGCAGATTTGGGCCCAGGGGTCCCGCTCAAACTAAGGCACCAGCCAAGGACAATACAGGCGGTAAACTTTAAACCCGTACCCAGATGTAGCCAATGGTCAGAACAGTCTCCACAGTTGAGTGGAGAGTGGGATATGACTTTCTCACGTACTCTGGTGCCTCACATTTGACCATGTCCCCTGGAGGGGGAGACCTGGTGGCACTCAGAGGAAGGACAGCAGGTTGCCAAGAAGAGACTTGATACCCTATGAGCATATACAGGGGGAGGTAATCCCCCTCAGTCACAGTCACAGGGGAGAGGAATAAGGGGAAAATGGGAGGGAGGGAAGAATGGGAGGATACAAGGGATGGGATAACCTTTGAGATGTAACAAGAATAAATTAATAATAATAAAATAGTTGTTAAGATTAAAAGAATGGATAAACTTGGATATTGATTGATGTGATTTTCAAGTAAAGTATCTAAAAAAAAGCACACAATTTCTCTTTGCTACATATATTGAAATATATCAGGCAATTTGTATTTGAATAAATAAAAAAATGAGTATTTGGAAAATTTTAATATTATTCACAATTAAGAAACGACATGTGTGTTTTATGGTGTGGCTTTGACTGTATCTAGATAATCAAAGGGATTTTCCAAGATAACAGGATAGAGGCATAGAGTACTTGATTATAATAGAAGAGATTTTTTTTCCAGGTTGGTAAAAGTGAAACAGAAGAAGAAATTTAGACTTCAGAGATTTTACAGAATGGAACAACAAAGCTATCACACTATGAAAATAAAATCTAAAGCAATTAACCTTTGAAACATCACCCCTACCTCCTTTCAGTTTCCCCTGTGTAATAGGAAAATTTGGTCTCTCTTCCTGCTTCACCACTCTATATTAAAAATATATAACTAGTTTTATCTCATAGTCATAGTGGGAGAGAAATTCCACGCAAGGATGACTCTGATATCAAGTGTCACTTGCAGTCTTAAACGGTACTTAGATGAGATTCCAAACTCAGAGCAGGTACGATGGGCAACACTCTCGAGGCCTTTGTGATGGAGCAACTCCATTTTCCAGGTGAAAATGACATGAGTTGGAGGTATATCCTCCAAGCAGAATCTTACAGATCCTTGTGTCTCCTACAAGTTCGCCTGCTGAATCTCTAACCTCCTAGGTGACTAGATTTTGAAGTATGACCTTCAGAGCTAAAAAGGTTAAGAGGATATTTTAGAATGTATCTCCAAACCAGTAAGATTGGTATCCATGTAAGAGAATGAGCTCAGAGCCAGGCACACCCAGGGAAAATGTAAATAAGACTGAGAAGGCAGCCACTTCATGAAAATAAGAGAAGTTAAAAGAAAGAAAGAAAAAAAGAAGGAAAGAAAGAAAGAAAAAGAAAAAGAACTTGATCTCATTGACTTTTGCCTAGTCTCAAGGACTGTGAGCAAATATGTTTTTGTTGTTTGTTTTGTTTTGTTTTTAAACTCCTTAGTCTAGAATACTCTCTGCTGTTTCATTCCCAACAGAGTAACACAATTCCCAAAATTTCTGCTTGTTTTTTATCTCACAATTTTTTTTTATCAACAAGGCTTATGAAGTTTCCCCTAAACTAAAAGCTCATGAATGCCCTTTGTTGTCTCCTAGGTGACTTTCAAAGTACCTAGGATGGCACTCAGCAGTTTTTATTTTTTATTTTTTTCCATCTTGCCAGTGTACTTTCTTGCCAAAAATAGTGATCTAGGCCAACAAGCCCAGTCCACGATGAATCGTAGGACAATGGTCGCCTCTCCAAAGATGGACCTTTGGCTGTCAACAACCAGCAAACTCTTCCTAACCAGCTAATAATTCATGCAAGATTTTTCTCCTTGGTTAAATATTTAATCTCCTTGAGCTACATTTAATGTACACCTCTCATACTATTGATATGTATGCTTCACTTACATTTCTATAACAACATTTTAATTGCTTGTTTAAAACTACTGCCTCTAGGAACTATGGATATTTGAGTACCACATTGTCCTAAATGAAGTACAATGAATTTCTGTCACAACACAACTAAATGTTGATGACCCCAGCAGCAAGCAGAGGTGAGACATGGATCATTAAAGGACATTTACCTGCATAGGTCCCACCAGTATTCTACTGTACAGATTAGGCTTTGAGGATGGCTTTTGTGACACTACTAGTAGGTCTAAATTGAAAACTGTTTGGTCCTTCCAGACCTGGAGAATATATACCGATCCACATGGCAAAACATGAAAGTTTAGCAAGCTCAGGCTAGGAAACAGTGCACATGGCTTGTTGCCATGTTTATAAGGAAATGTGGTGTGGTTGTTTTTTTTTGTTGTTGTTGTTTTGTTTTTTTGGGTTTTTTTTTGTTCTCAGGTGGATGCTTGTCTTAATTAGGGTTACATGTGCTATGATGAAACACCATGACCAAACGCAAGTTGAGGAGGACAGGGTTTGTCTGTCTTACACTTCCACATTGTAGTATGTCATTATAGTGAGCCAAGACAGGATCTCAAAGATGCCAGGAATCTGGAGGCAGTGGCTGATGCAGAGGCCACTGAGGGGCTCTGCTTTACTGGCTAGTTCATTGTGGCTTGCTCAGCCTGGTTTCTGGTAGAATCCAGGAACACTAGCCTAGGAAAGGCAGCACTCACAGTGTGCCCTCCCACAGCAATCACTAATTAAGGAAATGTTCTACACCTGAATCTTATGTAGGCATCTTCTTGAGAGTCGCTCTTTTCAGATGACTCTAGCTTGGGTTAAGTTGACCTATAATTAGCAGCACCATGTTTTGGCAGCCCAGGGAAAGGAAGTACTGAAGAAGTCCTGCTGGTCAGTCTGTTGGGCATGATATCTGCCAGTAGGGTTTAACTCTAATCACTTAGCCCTGGCAGCTGAGTAGATGATGGCTAAGCTTTTGTTCTGTAATGAAACAACAACAATGACAACAGAGGCAAATTCTGCACTCAGAAATGGGTTCCAAGAAAGTATGAATATAGGTATTCACTGTGCATATTTGACCTGTGGTTGCTCATGGTTTATCACATAGGATGTTCAGCTATTAAGATGGACATAAAGAGGAAAGGAAGGTAGAAATGTGGAAGAAAATGATGGCTCCAAATTAAAAAAAAAAAAAACCTATTCTAACCCAATGGGATAATTTTAAGGTTAACGTGGAATGAGTAGCCAAGAAAGCACAGAACAAATTGCGGATTACTATGATTCCACAGATCGTTCCAGACTTTCAGCCTCTATGTCATTTCCAGCAATGAAAGTGAATCTACACTTGAGCTCAATTTATCACATCATATCATTTATTTATATATTATTGCGTCAGATGTGTTGATGATGATGAGTCAGAGGACAAGCACTGAATTGGCAGTCAGAAACCATGTGCCCTTGTCTTGATACTTAGAGTGAGTCACAATCCTTTAGCTACCCCGGTTTTTTTGTTTTGTTTTGTTTTTTGTCTTTTAACGTGCAAAACGGATTTTCTACAACTAACCAACTGATTTCAAATGGGATGATACACAATGGATTTGTAGAATAACAGTCAAGTGTCTTAATGAGTGAGTAATCATTTATGTCCCCAATGATACTCTGTAGTGGTCTAAGATCACTTTGGCTCTTCCAAGTGTGGATGACAGTAAATAATTCATTTAAATATTTTACACATCAATTTCTACAAATATAGAACTAACATATTAAGATAAATCCAACCAAAGCAAAACAGAAACCTGGAATACTTTGTATTTTTGTAGTATACCACATAATTTAAAGAAAGGTAATTTTTCTAATCATATGATACTGGATAATCATGCAACTATTTACATTACTTCCCTCATGTATTAAGTGATACCATAATAAATTTATTACTGAGTAATTATAATTTCTAGGTAAAAATTATTCCTTTAATTATTGAGTAAAGCATTTGTTATATATTGGTTTAGACAGATCTAAATTTTAAATAATTTGAGGCTTCCAAGACATTTCAAAGTAAGCTGGATACCACTGTATGTGGCTGCCTTGGAGTTATTCTTTTGAGAGAGTGCAGAGTACCATCCTATATTAATGATCCTAGGACACATGTTATAAGCATTTATGTAAGCATTGCAGATGTCTTCAGCAATGGGCCTTGCTGCCAGCTTGCACAGAAAAACCCATTGACTTTGCAGGAGCCTGGGTTGTTTGAGGATTCCTGTGAGAACCCTTTGGCCAACAACTCTTAGCTTGATGGACATCTAGGTTGCTTCCAACTTCTAACTATTAAGAATACATCTGCTATGAACATAACTCAGCAAGTGTCTTTGTTGTATGGTAGAGTGGTCTTTTGGATATATACCTAGGAGAAGTATAGCTGGGCCTTGAGATAGAGCTATTCCCAGTTTTATAAGAAAGGGGCAGATTGACTTTCAAAGTGGTTCTATATGTCTGCACTCCACCAGCAATGGAGGACTGTTCCCTTGCTCCACATCCTCACCAGTAAGTGCTATCACTTGAGTTTTTTTATCTTATCCATTCTGATGGGATTAACGTGGGTCTCAGAACTGTTTTGATTTGCATTTCCCTGATGACTAAGGATACTGAGCATTTCTTTAAGTGCTTCTTGGCCATTCAAGATTCCTCTATTGAGAATTCTCAGTTTAGCACTGTGACCCATTTTTTTAACATGGGATAATATGTTTGTTGGTGTTTACTGTTTTGAGTTCTTTATATAATTTGGATATTAGCACTTTGTTGCATGTAGGATTGGTGAAGATCTTTTCCCAGTCTGTAGGCTGTCAGTTTCATTCTATTGACAATGTCCTTGTTCTTATACAAGCTTTTCAGTTTCAACAAGACCCAGGCATTAACTGTTGATCTTAGAGCCTGAGCTGTGGTGTTCAGTCCAGGAAGTTGTCTTGTGTGCCAATGAGTCCAAGGATCTCCCCTACTTTCTCTTCTAATAGATTTAGTGTGTCTGGTATTATGTTGAGGTCTTTGATACATTTGGACTTGAGTTTTGTGCAGGGTGATGAACGTGGAACTATTGTGGTTTTCTACATACAGACATCCAGCTAGACTGGCACCATTTGTTGAAGATACTGTCTTATTTCCATTGTATGGTCTTAGCTCCGTTCTCAAAATTCAAGAATCTGTAGGTATGTGGGTTTATTTCAGGGTCTTTTATTTGATTCTGTTGATCTACTAGTCTATTTCTATGCCAGTACCATGTAATTTTTATTACTGTTGCTCTATAGTACAACTTGAGAGCAGAGGTGGTGATACATCCAGAAGTTATTTTATTGCAGAAGATTGTTTTAGTTATCCTGAGATTTTTGTTTTTCCATATGAAATTTAGAATTGTTCTTTCAAGGTCTGTAATAATTGTGTTGCTATTTTGATGGGGGTTGCATTGAATCTGTAGATTGCTTTTGGTAAGATGGCCATTTTTACTGTTATTCCTACTGACCTATGAGCATGGGAGATCTTTCCACCTTCTCATATCTTCTTCAATTTCTTTCTTTAGGGACTTGAAGTTCTTGTCATATAGGTCTTTGACTTGCTCGGTTAGAGTTATGCCAAGACACTTTATATTATTTGTGGCTATTGTGAAGGGAGTAGTATCCCTAATTTGTTTCTTAGTCCTTTTATCATTTGTATACATCAGGGCTACTGATTTTTTAAAATAGAGTTAATTCACTTTATTTTTCTTGTATAAAAACCTTTATGGAGCAGCCACAGCTGGAGTCGGGGTCCTCTGAACAGAGACTCTGGTATGGGTTTTCACAAGATGATCAGTGAATTCCTGATAAAGAGATTTGGTGGATACAGTTTCTTTCCAGAAGTCGGGTGTCAGATAGCTGTAGGTCTTGGAGATGGCCACATTGATGAAGCTGATTATCAGCTGTAAGAGTTCTCTGGTGGAGTTTCAGGGGTCACTTACGTACTTTGTGAATAGCAGTACTTTGACTTCTTTTCTGTTTTGTATCCACTTGATCTTTTTTAGTTGTCTTATTGCTCTAGCTAGACTTTCAAGAAGTACATTGAGGAGCTATTTAGAGAATAGCCAGCTTTGTCTTATCCCTGATTTTAGTGGAATTTCTTTGAGTTTCTCTCCATTTAATTTAATGTTGACTATCATCTGGCTGCATATAGCCTTTATTATGTTTATGTATGGCCTTGTATCCTTTATCTCTCCAACACTTTTCATGAAGGGGTGTTTTTTCCTGCATCTAATGAGATGATCATGAGATATTTTTTAGCTTGTTTATTCAGTGGATTACATGAGTAGATCTTTTTTTCCCCCTCCCAAGACAGTGTTTCTCTATGTTATATTGGCTGTCCTGGACTCACTTTGTAGACCAACTTGAATTCACAGGGATCTGCTTCCTGAGTGCTGGGATTAAAGGCATGCCATACCACACCTGACTTAGATTTTCATATGTTAAGCCACCCCTGCATTCTTGGGATTAATCCTACTTGATCATGTGGTTGATATATTTGATTTGTTCTTAGATTCTGTTCGCAAGTATTTTATTGAGAATTTTTGTGTCAAAGTTCATGAGTAAAATTGGCCTGAAATTATCTTTCTTCATTGAGTCTTATTGTTGTTTGGGTATCAGCATGACTGTGGCTTCTTAGAATGAGCTTGGTAATGTTCCTTCTGTTTCTATTTTATGGAATAGTTTGAAGAGTATTGTTATTAGCTCTTCTTTGAGTGTCTGATATAATTCTGCACTAAAACTATCTGGCCCTGGACATTTTTTGGTTAGAAGACTTTTGATGACTGCCTCTATATCCTTGGGCATTATAGAACTGTTTAAACTGTTTACTTTGTCTTGACTTAACTTTGATAAGTGAAGTCTATCAAGAAAATCATCCATTTCTTTTACATTTTCCAAATTTGTGGAATACAGTCTTTTGAAGTAAGACCTAATGTTTCTTTGGTTTTCCTCACTGTTTGTTGCTATGTCCCCCCTTTTAATTTCTGATTTTGTTAATTTAGATACCTTTCCTCTGCCTTTTAATTAGTTTTGCAAAGAGTTTGTCTATTCTGTTGATTTTCTCAAAGAATCAGCTCTTGGTTTCATTGATTATTTGCACTTTTTCTTTGTTTCTATTTTACTGATTTCAGCCCTGAGTTGGATGATTTCCTGCCATCTACTCCTCTTTCGTGTGTTGTTTCTTTTGTTCTAGAACTTTCAGATGTGCTGTTAAGTTCCTAGTGTGTGAATCTCTCTAATTTCTTTACGAAGTGGATTAATGCTATCAACTTTCCTCTTAGCACTGCTCTCATTGTGTCCCATAAATATGAGTATGCTGTGCCTTCATTTTCCTTGAATTCTACAACATTTTTATTTCATCTCTGATCCAGTGGTCAAGGAGTAGGGAGTTGGTTCATTTCCATGAGATTGTAGGCTTTCTGTTGTTTCTGATGGTATTGAGTTCCAGCTTTATTCCATAATGGTCCAATAAGATTCAGAGGGTTATTTCAATCTTCTTGTATCTGTTGAGGTTTGCTTTGTGTCCTAGTATATAGTCAATTTTGGAAAAGGTTCTGTGAGATCCTAAGAAGAAGGTATTTTTGTGTGTGTTTGGGTAAAATGTTCTGTAGATATCTCTTATGTGCATTTAATTCATGAAGTCTATTAGTTTCATTATTTCTGCATTTAGTTTCTGTCTTGATGATCTGTCTGTTGGTGACAGAGGGGTGTTGAAGTCTTCCCCTAGTAATGTGTGGCATTCAATGTGTGATATAAGCTTTAGTAACGTTTCTGTTATGAATGTAGGTACTCTTGCATGTGCAGCATAGATGTTCAGGACTGAGATGTCAACTTGGTGTATTTTTCCTTTAATGAGTATGAAGTCTATTTCTTCACTTTTGATTATTTTTGGTTAAAAGTCTATTTTATTAGAGATTAGAATGGCTACTCCAGCTTTCTTCGTGGGCCCATTTGTTTGGAATACCTTTTTACAGCCCTTTGCTCTGCGTTAACCTCTGTCTTTATTGCTGAGGTGTGTTTCTTGTGTGCAACAGAATGATGGTTCCTGTTTTCAGTCCATTCTGTTGTCCTGTGTCTTTTTATTGGATAGTTTGCGACCACAGATGTTGAGAGATGTTACTGAACAGTGGTTATTAGTTCCTAGGTGTTTTTGTTTTTATGTTGGTGGCAGAAGAGAGAGAGAGAGAGAGAGAGAGAGAGAGAGAGAGAGAGAGAGAGAGAGAGAGAGAGAGAGAGTGAGTTTCCTTAATTTTGCTTTTGTAGATGGGGGTTATTTATTTCCTGTGTTTCCCTTGGTGGAGTCAGCCTCCTTGGATTAGAATTTTCCTTCTGGTATCTTCAGTAGAGCTGGATATGTGGCTAGGTACTGTTTAAATTTGGTGTTTGTACTGGAATATCTTGTTATCTTCATATATAGTGAATGAAAGTTTTGCTGGGTATAGTAGTCTGGGCTGGCATCTGTGGTCTCTTTGTGTCTGCATGGCCTCTGCCTAGGCCCTTGTGGTTTTTATATTCTCTGTTGATAAATCAGGTGTAATTCTGATAAATTTGCTTTATATGTGACTTGGCCTTTTTTCTTGCATCTTTTAATATTCTTTGTTTCTTCTGTACAATTACTGTTTTGATTATTATGTGGCAGGAGCATTTTCTTTTCTGGTCCAAACTATTTGGAGTTATATAGGCTTCTGTATGTTTACAGGTATCTCTTTTTTTAGATTGGTGATTTTTTTTCTATGATTTTGTTGAAAATATTTTCTGGGCCATGGAGCTTAGAGTCTTCTTCTTTTCCTATTATTCTTACGTTTGGTCTTTTTATACTGTCCCATATTTCCTAGATATTTTATGTCAGAAACTTTTTAGTTTTAACATTTTCTTTGACAGATGTATTGATTACTTCAACCGTATCTTCTATACTTGAGATTCTCTCTTCCATCTCTTGTATTCTGTCAATGTTGCATATGTCTATAGTTAGTATTCTCTTCCCTAGGTTTTCCAACTCCAGAATTGCCACAGATTCTGTTTTCTTTGTTGCTTCTAATTCCATTTTTAGGTCTTGAATTGTTTTATTCCTTTCTTTCTCTTGTTTAATTTTCTTTTTATGTAATTCTTTAAAGGATTTACTCAATTCCTTCATCTGTATGAATGTATTTTCCTGAATTTCTTTGAGAGTTTTACTTTCCTCCTTTACGGCCTCTACCATTTCCATAATCTCTGATTTAAAATCTATTTCTTCTGCTTTGGCAGTGTTAGTATTTCCAGACTTGCTGTTGTAGGACCACTGTTTTCCTGTTGTGTCATACGGCTCTGGAGTTTTGTGTTTTGTGTTCTTATGCTGCCCTCTAGCCATCTGGTTGTATCTCAGTTAACAGGCTTGGTGGTTCCTGTGATGGGGTTGCTTTCTCTGTCCCAGGTGGGTGAGGCAGGTGATGATTCCACTGAGAGAGACCCAAGCTGGTAGCTGTGCACGTGTTCCACAGGCTTCCTTGGGATGGTGGATAATGGAGGTTGGAACCCATGTCCAGCTCAGCTCTGCTGTGTTCAATGTCTTGGTTTTATTTCTTCATCAATTCTTCTACTAGCAACAGCTATGTTGTTTCCAAATTCTGGCTATTATTAATAGAGCAGCAACAACCATGACTAAATGCCTCTGTAGTATATCCCCCAGAGTGGCATCACTGGATCTCAATGTAGTTTGATTTAAATCCTCCTGAGGAGGTAGCATGCTAATTTCCATAGTAGCTGTACATGTTTGCACTCCCACAAGCAATGGAGGAGTGTTTCCTTCCATTCTCACCAGCATGAGCTCTCAATTGTGCTATTGATCTTACTATTGTAATGAGTGTAAAATAAAATCTCAAAGTAATTTTGATTTGCACTTTCCTAAAGACAAAGGATGTTTAACTTTTCTTTAACTGTTTCTCAGCCATTTAATATTCTTTTTCTGAGAATTCTCTATTAGATCTTTAGTCCATTTACAATTTGGGAATATTTTTTGTTTGTTGGTTGGTTTGTATGGTTTTTTTTTTTTTTTTTTTTTTATGTCTAGTTTCTTGATCTCTTCATGCAATTTGCATTTTAACCCTCTATCAGATGTGTGGTTGGTAAAATCTTTTTCTTACTTTGTCTGAATGATGGCATCTGTTACTCTGCAGAAGTCTCTCAGTTTCATTAGGTCCCATTTATTAATTAGTGAGCTTAGTGCCTGTGCTAACAGTGTTCTGCTCAGAAAATATTTTTCTCTGCAAAATTTACTCCCCACTATCTCCCCCTTCAGGTTTACTGTTTCTGATTTTATAAGGTTGTTGAGTTTAGAAGAAACATGGTCCTTTTGTGTTCTTCTACATCCAGTTTGACCTGCACCACTGGATGATGCTGATGCTGCCTTTCTAGAGTGTGTTTCTGGTTTCTTTATAAAAATTAGGTGTCCATAGCTGTGTGTTTATTCATATGTGGGTCTTCAATTCAATTCCCTTGATCAACATGTCAGTTTTTATGACAGTACCATGCTTTTTAAAATTATTACTATAGCTCTGTAATAAGATAGTGATACCTCTCACAGTTACTTTTTTTATTCTTTTATTCTAACTATTCTGTTCTCTCTCTCTCTCTCTCTCTCTCTCTCTCTCTCTCTCTCTCTCTCTGTGTGTGTGTGTGTGTGTGTGTGTGTGTGTGTGTGTTTCCCTATGAAGCTGAAAATTGTCCTTTCAAGGCCTGTGAAGAATTGTAGAGCAATTCTGATGGAGACTGCATTGACTCTATAGACTCCTTGTAGTAAAAGATCAATTTTTATTATATTAATCCAACTGATCCATAACCATGGGAGATCTTTCTATCTTTTGATACCTTCTTCAATGTCTTGAAGATTTTATCATAGAAATCTTTCACTTGCTTGGTTAGAATTACCTTAAGATATTTTACATTATTCATATCTATTTTGAAAGGTGTTATTTCCTCGGATTTCTTTCTTAGGCCATTTGTCATTTGTATTTAGGAGGGCTACTCACTTTATTTTCTTTTTTTCCTGTTAATTTTGAATCCAGGTCCTTTGATGAAAATGTTTATCAGTCACAGAAATTTCCTGGTGGAATTATGAATAGTTTTATTTATATATACTATCATTTTCCAACAGAGATACTTTGACTTCATCCTTCCCTATTTGTATCTCCATGGTATCCTTCAGTTGTCTTATTGCTGTTACTAAGACTTCAAGTACTATGTTGAATCCACATGGAAAGAGTGGGTACCATTGTCTCGTTCGCAATTTTAGAGGAATTGATTTGTGTGTCTCTCCATTTAAGTTGATGTTGGACAATGGACTTGCTTTAAACTGCCTTTATTTTGTTGGTGTATGTCCCTCATAGCCTTAATCTCTCCAGTACTTTTATTATGAAGGGGCATTGGATTTTGTCAGAGGTCTTTTCTACATCTAATAAGATGATCATTTCATTTCTGTTCCTCAGTTTGTTTATATGATGGCTTACACTTATCCATTTACTTACATTGAGCCATCCCTGCCTCTCTGGGATGAAGCCTACTTGCTCATGGTGGATGGTCTTTTTGAATTTGCAATTATGTTATTGAGCATTTTAAAATCTATATTCATAGGGAAAGCCTTTGTAATTCTCTTTTATTGTTGTCTTCGCCCACCTGTCAGAGATGCTGTGGCAATTGTGGCACAAAGCTCGTGGGACTCACTAACCAGTATCTGATTTGACATAAGACCTACTCCGGGAGAAGGACTCCATACCAAGAACTAAAGACTAGATAGCCTGGGCACCTAAGATAAAACCAAATCTCTCTTTTCTTTCTCTCTCTTTTTTTTAAAAAAATGTAGCAATAAAATGACTCCTAATGACATTCTGTTATACTTATGGACCAGTGCCTTCATCAACCATCTTTAGAGATACTTCCTTCCACAGCAAATGGTAACAAACATGTACAGCCAGACATTAGACAGAGAATTAGAGTCCTTGAAACACTCAGCTCTATATGGTGTATCTCTATCAGCTTCCTCCCCTAGGGGCTCAGAAAACCCTGTATAAGAGGAAGCAAGAAGGATGTAAGAGCCAGAGGGACAGAGGGCACCACTAAATCAACATGAGCAAATCTCAGAGAAATTCACTGAGACGTAGGTAGCTTCACGGGGCTGTACCATGTCCTTTAAATATTATTGCGTCTTCCAGTTTCGTGTAGATTTATGAGTCTTATGCCTTCTCTTAGGCCCTTTTACTTCTTTTTTTCTTTTCCCAACTCTGATGTGTTTGTGCTTGTTTTACCTTTTATCTTTTATTAAAACAAAAAAAAAGAAAGAAAGAAAGAAAAAAAGGTTAAAAATGGAAAAATTGAGCGTCAAAACAATAAAAAAGAAAGTTGAAATCTACTTAACTATTCTGACTTTTAAAAAAAAATTTTATTACCAACATTATTCCCTAAATTATCATTTAATTTTCAGAATAACAGCCAAAGTCATGGTTAGCTTTTGGGTTCCTCATTGATATATCTATCTGTTTTGTCCAGATTTTTTAGGTATGGAAAATATAACCAAGCACAGAAATTTATTTTTTTCCTATAGAATTTATAGGACAAAAGGTTTCATTTCAGATATCAAGTAATGGACATTATTCTTTCTAATAGATGTAGCAACATTTTATGATTCTGCACTATTACGGATATTTATGGTTTATTTATTATCATTTTTATGACATACATGTAAAACCTACTATTTGGTGCTGAGTAGTTCATTTATGATAAAACTATACTTACAACATTCTGGTAAAGAAATAATATTACCAAGCTGACTGAAATTCACTTTGCAGCACTGCTTCCTGACATATATCACAAGGTGGGAAGAGATTTGTGTCCATTTGGGATGGGCCACATTAAGACAAGAATCCAGTTCCACAGTCCTGCTCCTACTAACACAATTATTTCACAAAGTCCTTGGCAACTCAGGACTAAGAAGCCTTCCACAAGAAACTCATGACCAGGCAGGGTTTTGTCATCTTATATGGCTTCAGGATGTGATTCTCTTTTCTTTCCAGTCATCCTCTTCACCCTCTTCCTCAAGAGAAACACAATGGACTCTAAAACAAGCCTTCAATTAAATACTTTTCTTTATTAAAATTGCTTTGGTCATGGTGTCTCTTCACAATAGGAACCTTATCTAAGACACACATCTAACATCTTACTTTGTACAATGTGTTTTAGTTTGGTTTCCATTGCTGGGATGTGCACTATGAACCAAAGCAGTTTGAAGAATCAAAGGTACATTTAGCTTAGAAGCTACAGTACCTGTTTGAGGGAAGCCAAGGCAGGAATGAGAAGAGGAACCTAAGTAGAGGCCAGAGAGCACCATTCATGGTGCTGGATATCGGCTGGCTTCCTCTGACTTGCTTCTACCTATCTTACACATCTAAGAATCACCTTCTCAGGAAAGGTGCTGTCTGCAGTGGGTGGGGGTGCTGCCAACATCAGTTTGCAATCAGGAAAGGACCCTACAAGCCAATGTGCTGAATGCGATCATCCACTGAGGTTCTCTCTTCTCAGGTGACTCTAGTTTATGTCAAACTGACAAAGAACAGTCTGATATAGATCTTTCCGCTTTGCCGGAATTTTTCTCAAATCAGACAATGAATTTTCATGCAGCATTTGTTCGGAAGAAATATATAAGCAAAAGTCATATTTTATAAATAGTGGGTTTAGTTAGTACATTTATTTAGACACTTTTTCCACATGCATTGTTATATTGGGCAGAAGGTTAATAGCCAACAAATTTTGTAAAATAAATACAACCCGAGTTAAAGTTCAAGCTATGAGGACTAACTTTCAAATCATCTTCTCCAGCCCCCACCTTGCTTTGATTATGAAATCTTATGAATCGTGATGCTCATTTGTTAATTTTCTATCACGTAGAGCCATCTGTGTTGTTTACACTCTGATGTGAATAAAACACCTGATAAAGTTTTGTGATGCTTTTCCAAACAGATGCTTGGTCTGGACACTTACTGCTGAAGCAGCTAGACTGCTCTGGTCATTCTTGCTACACAGTGTCAAAGTAATTGTCTTGAATCCTGGGAAGACTGCCGTTGTACAAACTATAAAGCCTGTTATTACTGCATGCTAGATCTCTGTAAACGGGTAATGTCCAGCCAACACATGTCTAATCTACTCAATAAAAATTTATTAAGTATATTTAAAATGTAGCAAGAAGTGGCTGATGCATTTCTCTGAGAATAAGGATATAAATTGGGTATATAAAGACATTTTTATTATATTTTCAACAATATAAGGTAATTTTTCAGCAACCCTTATGCCATGGGCATTAACAACAGCACACCTTGAATTCTTTTCTGGGTTTATAGAACAAGTCTAAGAATGATAGTATCCTGACTTTTTAAAATTTCTGGCAAATATAAGTATATTTCTAACATTACTAATTACTTAACATGTTTAAAATAATAAGGTGGTAAAGAGCTGGTGCTTACACCACTTAAAGCTAAATTTAAGTGTTTTAGACATGTAGAAAAGCCTAACTTTTCTACTCAGAACTCTTTGTAACCTGGAGTAAATCAGTTGTCATATATTAGATTTTTGCCAGCTGACTTTATGGGCAAGTCTAATGAATATTGACCAGGCTCCATCATTTTAGATTTCTCACTTAATGAGTTTATTTCTGAGACATTATACACAAAACCTGTATGGTAATAAGAAAGAATTCTTATAATATGGAGTAAAAGGCTATGTTTAGTACTCGGAAATCAAGATGTTATATTCAGAACATTGTATTTGTGCCTTATTTGATAGTGACTATTATTAGGACTTGAATGAACATTTTTTACTTTTATGAGTTATCTATGCTTTAATTGTCATATCATATTATCCATTTTCCACAACCCTAGATGTTTTTGGTTTTTAATTCAAATTTCTTATATTTGTGGCCACAGTTGTTATCTCCATGTAAAATAAGAGAAGCACTTATTTAAAGTGCTTTAGGGGTAATTATTTTTTACTTAAGTTTTACTTTGTTTCTTGAGTCATGAATAGGGCATTTCATCCTGAAGAAAGACCCTCCATGCTCTTTTCACAAGGTCAGCTCTCCGTGGTGAGTGCCCTGGCAATCTTGCTAAGTAAAAGCTGGATTGGCATAGGTTAGCTTGCAGCAATGTCATGTTAAGAATCTTTGAGATTACAAATTTCAGAAATATGCCGACTTTGTTACTATGTTTAAAACAGTCCAAGTCATGTGACTTAATATGGATCTAAAATGATACAGAACTGATATTATCTAAAAGAACTGAGTTTTTGAAATGTGCAGTTAGCCTAGATGACTTTGGTCCTAAAGTGGAAAGAAGACAAGCATTCCAGAGAAATGGATGCCAGGAGTGATGCTTAATTGTATCATACATGGAATATAACATTGAAGCTATAGTACATGTGTGTACTTTTGTATCTATGTACAAGTGTGGGTTAAACTTTATTCAAGAGAGAAGATCTATTTTCAGTTTGGCTCTCATTTAGTAACATTCTTCTTACAAAAATGACTGAATTAAAACATTCCTTTGCTAGGCAAAGTAGTATAGGCCTTTAATCCCAGCTCTCAAGAGGCAGAGGCCAGCAGAGCTCTGTTAGCTTGTGGCCAACATGATGTACATATGAGTTACAGGACAGCCAAGAGATACACAGTGAGACCCTGGGCTGTCACCATCTTACAGGGTGATCCAATCAGATGGAGGTAAAGACAAATGCAGAGATTAAAGAGTCAAGGTCACACAAATATAAACAGAAGCCATTCCTCAACAGTAAGAACATAAAGCAAGCATTTTGGAAGAGTAGAATAGAAGTCTGCAGTAATATATCGAACTGAGATGAGTTTTGTACAATTCCATAATTAATGAGAAAGCAAAGACACATTCAATGATCAAAGGAAGGAAACTGACCAAAATAGAATGGCCAGCCAGAATGATCCAGACCATTTTATAACAAAACATAAACTTAAGGAAAGAGGTGGGTAGCAAAACAAGTATGTAATTCACAGCTATGCTTAGCTGAGGAATATTTCATACAAGCTTCTAATGAAAGAAAATGGAAAATGACTGCAAAACTCTCATATATCATTTATGGGTTGGTATAGAGTGCATTTAAATCAACTCTATATCTCGTTGTCATTCTAGACAGTGACTCACCTATCCAAACCTAATTATTCTGTAATATTCAGAGCTAAGGATTCCTTTGGGTAAGATTTTAAATAGACTGCTGCAGTGGAAAGTCTGATACCTCATTTGAGTACACCAAATAAGTTGCGTTTGTGACAGCCAAGACGGCCTGGCAACACTGCCCAATGTACCTGCCACTTTATGAATTCTTTCAAAGCAGTGACCAGGAAGGTGATGCTCCGCTCTGGGGGCATCACAGGGAAGGTGCCTTGAGAGCATCCTGGGGACACTTTTGGTTTGTGTATGGGCTGCATTTTCTTTTGAAAGTAAAATAAGTAAGAAAAGATAATGACTAACTGGCATTCTGAACCAACTGCAGTTAATAACAATTGTAACCATCCAAGGAAAGGCACAGCTTTTAAATAGGAAAGTTCTTCAACAAAAGGGGGGAGGGGCATAAAGAAACACTTGATTACAGGGTAAGGGGGGAAATCCAGGGAGGGACAACTAACATTAAAGGCCTCTTGAGGGAGCATACAGAAACCCACTACAGCAAAAGCTTCTTTAAAAAACACATATACGGAAGAAATCAAAATGCAATCAATACATAACAGGGAAGGACCTCAACTAGACCTTTCTCACAACAAAATAAGACAAAACAAAACCAACCAAAACAAACAGAGAACAAAAACCCCAAGCTATTGTCAGTGCTATTGATGCTGCCCACAAACTCAGGGTAAGGCCCTATGGGTAACACAACACTTCCATAGCTCATTGAATACAGAGAGCTGGGGCTGATAGCTAACTGGAGGCTCACCCCTGCTGACTAGTTCAGGGGTGTACTAGTCAGGAAAGTACTTTGCATGTTAATAGAAGATAAAAGTAAACATCCATCCAGCTACAAACCCTCTGGTTTTCAAGGTGGCCTGCCTGTGTGATGCGCTGGTGCCACAGTGGAACGAGAGTTGTGAAAGTAACCAACTCCTAGCTGCTTGGATTTAAGGCTCATTTAGAAGCCATGCATGTCCCTGCTCAGGTGCTCAAGAACATGAGATACTGGACATGCAAATCACACTTAAGAGGGTCCCATACCTGGAAGTAGATGGTCAACACAAAACAAACTCAATGGTATGGTGTGTTTGGAGATGTTTAGTTTCATAATGCTTTTTTTTAGCATGATTTTACGTTACTTGTCTTATGTTTTTGTGTGTGTGTGTGTGTACTTATGGTGTGTGTATGTGTTTGTGTGTGTATGAATGTGTATGTGTGTATATATACATATGTGTGCATGTGTGTGTGCATGTGTTTCTTGTGCTTTTTATTTATTTATTATTCTTTTGAGTTTCTTTACTTTTTCTTTTTGCTGCTTTATTTTATTCTGTTTAATTTTCTACCTTGTCCTTTTTCTAAAGATAGAAGAAGAAGGCAACTTAGATAGGAAAGGTGGAAAGGAGAACCTGGGAAGGACAACGGAGGGAAACCGTGACCAGAATATACTATATAAAAAACTTTGTGAATACATTTTTAAAAACAGAGTGAAACACATGACCCATGCATGATTACAAATGATGCAACTTAGAAAGAAAGCCCAGAATTACAGAAATCACGAGGCTCCTTGCAACTGTATTATTACCACTTGAATACATCAGGGAACAGAGCATGTACTGCAAGTAAAAAAAGTAAGGAAGCATCTCAAACAGAGCTGACTAGAAGGGACACCATTTCAGACTCAGAGAGAGCATTTTGGCTGATAGCATTGACTTCCACAAAACATTGTCTCCCCAAATTAATTAATAATAAATGTTCTTACATCCTGTTGAGGGATATTTGGGTCTAAAATGTTTCTCAGAATTATGTAGAGGGTAAATATAAATAGTGGAGCCAGGGAATCTGAGTACAAATCTCATTTTTTCTTCTTTCAACCTGCAGAATTTCTACAAGTTATCTCATCATTAGGTTTTCATTCCTTAATAATTAAACAGAGATAATGACAAAATTATCTGGCAAAATTCTGTCTAATTATATTCAGCCTATTATATTCCTTCCATCCAAAAAGTATCTCTTCCTTAGGCCACTGCCCTGATGTTGATATCATTATTTTATATTAATAATATAACAATTCTACTACTCAGGAATTCTCAATATTATTTTATTGTAATTTTTAATTTTAAATGAACAAAATTGTATATTTGAATTTGTTAAAATTCAAAGTATCACCCAAGAAGTAGACTTTTTTTTTTATTAGTTTTATCTTCAAACCTCATTAAGTATTGCCTACACACATTTCAGTTTGGGGAAGATATATTCTAAGTTTGATCAATAGTTGCTTAGTAGCCCTCTTAGAAATTATTGCATTGTTCATCATAATTTTTATTAGTTCTTTCCTTGAGCATTCTATGCAGAGCTTTGATTATATTCATCCTCTCCCACAGAACATAAATAGGGACGTCTGAACTCTAATGATGTAAGATATTTTTGTCAAATTAAGCCATAATATTGAGGTAATTTATTACAGAAACAATAAAACAGTAATACATAATGTCTCACAAATCTTCTTATCAGCATTTTACTTTAGGTAAAGGAGATTTTTAGGAAAATATCTTCTCCAATGCTAATATGTGATCAGATTAGGTAAAATTCACAGATGATAAACTTAAAATTTTAAGTTTAAGTATTAATTTTTGTATGTTTTCATTACTTGCTCAGATAGATACATTCAAAACATTCAAATTTCCCATCAATATTGCATCACCCAGCGTACTTACAGTGTGTTGTTCTTTGTGAATATGCTTATCTGGTCCTTGGCTTAAAATCTGGTCCTTTGCAGTAAACATCTTCATCAGTAAACATATCTGAAACATGCAAAGTTTTTGACATCAAGAAGATATTTGAAGATTCAAATTAATCACTTCTGTTGCATTAGATATTCAATACATACATGAATATGTTGCCATTTATACACCAAAATGATGTGTGCTGCCATAATATAGAAGACTACAGGAATAAAATTATTCAAGATCCAATTAAGCTAGAATTATTTAGATGTATCTAGTCCTAAGGTTTTGTATCAGAAATTATAATGAGGCTTAGTAATATCTTGTGATTTCCACAGCTAAAAACAAGATAGATTATAAATTGTGGCATTTTGCATGTGTCTTTGTAAAAAATCCTCACAGGTCGTGTGCTCCAGTGGCCAAGTGCTGCTGGAGAATTCAATGACTTGAAGAGAACTTTGAAGTATTCAAGTACCTCTTAAATAAACGACACAGCTTGGACCCACAAAGCAGAGTTCAAAGCAGAAATTAGCACTCCATGTAAATGTTATTCCATCTCTCAAAGAGCAATAAAGTTGGAAAAGGGAGACCACACCTCCAATATATATAAAGATAATTGAATCAGTAAAGTCCTCGAGTGCCATCACAAACTAAACCCAGGAGCCTTTCACAGTAAAAGTTCTTTAAACCACTGTAAACAGCCAGGAGGCAGAAGGAGGATTGAAATCACAGTTTTCTCTTTTCACAAAGCAGCTGAAGAATACAGGTGTTGCTATTTCAATAAGGGTGGCACCACACTGATAACAGACACTATTCAAAATTTAATAAAGAATTATCCTCTTAATCAAAACATGACTGTGAGGTTTGGACTCTCACTGGAAAGCAGAATAATATGAACAAAAGAGAAATGGAGCTGTGCCTGCATATCAATGCTAAAATATGAATAACACCTTGGTACATGTGCAGCAATTAAAGGCAGGAACTGAAAGGCAGTTCCTGGTTTAGCAGTGTCAAGCTGCTTTCCAAGAAGTTGGAACCACAAAATCAGAAAAATATGGAGAAAGAATTCAATAAAATGTCATGACCCTAACAGGAACATGAGCATTCTTTTACTTGAGGTGATTCTGCATAAATTTTTTGACCAAAGTACATGTCTACAAATTTATATGTAAGATAGAAGTAAAGATTAATATAATATAGGGAAAAGAAGTTTTTATTTAAAATTGTATATGCAATATGTAGTTACCAAAAGTTTTCTTCTGACTCAAGATATGTAACAGTTAAGGAAAACTCTTGGTCTCAGAATGGCAGAATCTCTTTCCTGATTATAAGGACTTTACTCAGAGAGAGAAAGTTAAAGTTTCCTCTTGGCACAATTAAGATAGTAAGATTAGATACACACCGAGAGGTAAGATTTTAATGAGGAAATGTTTGAAAGTGATAAATTAACTATTAATTTTCAGAAAATAGAATCTGATGAAAGGATCTAGAAATCAAATCTAGCTGATAAAATTTTAATTCCATTTATGACTGTGTCATTGGAGGCAACAAAACTGTATTTATTTATTTGATTAATTTCAATATCTGAATAATAGTTTTTAAATCATTACAATGTGCATCTCTAGAATCAGCAGGCAAGTGGTGGGTAGGAGAGGGAGATGTATTTATATGCATGTGCCTCATACGCATGTGAGTGTGGAAGCCAAAGGTTTTCCTGTAATATTATCTGCATTAATTTGCCTGCCTCCCCAGACATGCCGAGGTACTCTTCCCTCCGCCTCCAGAAGTTATAAATAAAAGCTCAGCTTTTGGTTTCCATTTTTTAGAACAACAACAAAAAAGATCATTTCTGTTGTTTAAGACACACAAAAATGTGACATATTGTTATGGCAACCTTACACAAGCATACTCTTTAGTAATGAAGAACTGAGGTACTGAGGAATAAGTCTGCATAGGAAATCATGGGACAGACACAAATTCAGCACCAAAGACATGGTTAGGAGCCAAGACCAATGAAGAGGCAAAGCCAATCTGCTAAAGATTTACATAGAAAGTGTCATGTAACCAGCTTTTCTGAGGGATGTGGTCAGAACCAAATAAGTCACAGGAAAAGTGATAGGTCCCAGGGTCAAAAATGAGAGCGAAGGCCAGATCGTGTGGAACTACACAGGGCAGGGCAAGGAGCTCCAATCTCACTGAGCTGGTGGCAGCTTTAGACTGTTTTCGATGGATACATCTAAAACTACCTTCTTCCTCCAGAGGAAAACACTGGAAAGTTCTGAGGATAGTAAAGAGGGACTCAACAAATCAAGTTGTCAGATAATGAGTTCCAAGGAAGTGAAGAAGAAAGGAAGATGCAATTAGATGTCTTTTGATGGAAGAGATCAGAGAAATTTTTGATAGGAAAGATATTGGCAGTAAAAAAAGAATGCCAACAAACTATAATGGTTTTCAACTTGAGCAAATGTGCTGCCAGTGGGAATATGTCCAGTGGTAAGTAATGAGTTAATTCAAAGAATGGAAGTTGAACATTAGTTTGTCTACTTAAAAATAGTAGTATAAATGTACCTTGTTATGTTGCATGACCAAATCATGTGGGTTGTGATGATTATGATTTTAGAAAACAATTAATTCTTGTTATAGGTGATAATTTGATCAAAGCTATTCAGTCTAAATTAATTTTAATTCTATTCCTTTGTTCTTTTTTTATTCCCACAATATATATAGCTTTCGGTAGTTTTCCTAAAATAAAATTTCCATGTGTAATATGTTAATGTTCCTATAGAAAAGTCAGTGTGGGATAACATGGATTAAAGTTCTAGCCTAAAGAGACATCATATTTGTTCACATAAATATAGTGCATATATACCTTACTTTTGTATATGTAAAAAATATGCAATGACCTTTCTCTAGACTGCACAAGGATTTAATAATGTTCTATGCAAATTACAGTGGGGAATTATAAACCGTTAAGGGTTCTCATCTTTTAATGTGCAATAGAGCATTGTTCCACTTTACAATTGGATGAGGATTGTTTACAAACACTAATTTTATTAATAACACCACATTCCAATTGTCACTTGAGTTCTTACATGTCCGGCTCTGCGCACACTAGAGGGATAAAATAGCTGTTTAAATAGTAGTAGCCAGAGAGTTGCCGAATGTCCTGACAGGGCAATGATTAGGACAATTCTCCTTTATATAAACTCCTTGGCAGCTCCTGAACGATACAGAGACCATGCAAGCCCTGCTGGTAGTAGAGGTATGTACAGGAGAATTTCCCTAAACTTGTGGTGTGCAGTGGTGTGAATTAGATATCTCCCATACATCTTGGATCTTTGAATACCTGGTCCTAAGTTGATGGCGGTTTTGGGAAGAATTAGGAGGTGTAGCTTGGTTTGAGGAAGTATGTATCTAGAGTCAGGCTTTGAGGTTTCAAAAGACACAATATTTCAAGCTACATCTCTATTTGCTGTTTGTAGATGCAGATGTGAGCCCTCAGCAGCTGCTCCAGTGAGGTGCTGGCCTGATACCATGCTCCCCACCGTGATGGTGAGGGAATCCTATCCCTAGGAACCATAAATCTAGAATAAACCGTTCCCTCCATGAATAGCCTTGTTCATGGTGTTTATCATAACAATAGCCAAGAAACTAAGACACAGTATTAGAAAACATTATCAAGAAAAGCTTGAAGCAGAGCAGTAAGTGGTAAAGGTAGAGAGGAAGAGAACACTGAAAAAACAAAAACAAAACAAACATTTTCCTTACATAAAAGTAAAAGTGCCAGTGGCACATTCAACTTTCTAATTTAAGTGGTAGGACAGGAGGAAATATCACAACTGAAGTAGAAAATAAAAATGAGTAAGAAAGTGAATGAGAGTGAAAATAATTTTTAAATAGGCTATAATTTGAAATATTCATGGATCCCAAGGAGAAATGCAATTAGCATCTTATAAAGGAAGCCAGGGCTAAAAGTGTGCTTTGGGATCTGCTGGCTCTGGTAAGGGGATCCATCTCTAAGGATGAGAAGTTGTTAGGTCAGGTTCGAGTCTCATGGTGTCAAAGACAGAATCTGAGAAACGAAGAAGAGGTGGGGAAAAAGGCAAATGATCTGCAGGCTACCTTGAAACAAACATCACCTATATGGAGTTTAATTAAAAGGTTTTCCAGTGTGGGGTGAAGGGACTTTTCAATGTGAAAAGTGTGATTTTGACAGAAATCACCGTCATTCTCATGAAAATTCCAATTCTTATTTCTAATGTCAATCAAAATATGAAAACTAGTATGTTATAACTTGGCAGAAAACAAAAGTCAGACAGACAGACACACACACACACACACACACACACACACACACACACACACGTAGGGGCAGAGAGAGAGAGAGGGAGTCAACAATCATCTAAGAATACAAAAGAACAAAAGCAAACACCTTTTTATCAAAATAGTTGTTTTTTTTAAATTAAAATATAATTACATAATATCCCCCTTCCCATCCCTCCCTCTAACCTCTTTCATGTACTCTCTTATTTTCTTTCAAATTCATGCCCTCTTTTTCTCCAACAATTGTATATATACATATATATTCCCAAATATGTAAATACAATCTGTTTAGTCCATATAATAAATTTTATGTGTATGATTTCAGGACTGCAAACATACTAATGTGTTAGGGAGAAATCTCATGGGGGTCTTAACCCTAAATAAAAAATATACAGGCATCTAAGGAATACTGAATTGGAAGTCTTCTGCAGGGAGGAGCCCTTGACTTGTTTATGCAAAATAGGCTTTAAAAGAAGAAAATAATGTGAAGATTCTCACATATAATTTCAAAACGAGCAAAAAGCCACAGCAGTTGAAACACTGTGGTATAGAAATGAGGACGGGTATTGAGTGACCAGAACTAGGAGAGCAGAAATAACTTCAACAATCAATTACTTGTATTAGTTATCAAAGAACGTCAAGAACACTCAATGGTCATATAGGGTATCAAGCATATACAGAGGGAGGAAGCCCCCCTCAGGAACAGTCATAGGGGAGGGGAGTAAGGGGAAAATGGGAAGGAGGGAGGAATGGGAGGATACAAGGGATGGGGTAACAATTGAGATGTAATATGAATAAATTAATTTAAAAAATTAAAAAAAGAACACTCAATGGAAATAAAACAGCATTTCTAGCAAATGATATTTTTAAAACTGAATAAGTACATGCAAAATATTAAATTACACCAACCAGGAGTAAACATGAACTTCAAAAGATCAAAAGTGTATGTTCAAGAGTCAAAAGTATAACCCTGCCAGAAGAAAGCCCAGAGCTAGCCCCGTGGCTTTCAGCCTCCCTAGTGCTGCAGTGCCCCGTGGCTTTCAGCCTCCCTAGTGCTGCAGTGCCCCGTGGCTTTCAGCCTCCCTAGTGCTGCAGTGCCCCGTGGCTTTCAGCCTCCCTAGTGCTGCAGTGCCCCGTGGCTTTCAGCCTCCCTAGTGCTGCAGTGCCCCGTGGCTTTCAGCCTCCCTAGTGCTGTAGTGCCCCGTGGCTTTCAGCCTCCCTAGTGCTGCAGTGCCCCGTGGCTTTCAGCCTCCCTAGTGCTGCACTGCTGCTTTACTCACGTTGTGCTGCCCTCCAACCATAAATTTTTTTCCTTGCCATTTCATCACTATAATGCTGCTACTGTTATGAATTGTAACATAAATATCTGATATGCAGGATATCTGATATGTAACCCCTGTGAATGGGTTGGCTGACCGCAAACGGTTGAGGACCCACAGGTTGAAAACTGCTGGACTAATGCTTCAAAATGTGTGTTTCTGGAAAATGTTTTAAAGCATGAAATCAAAATTAGAGACAACAAGACCCTTGCTAAATATTCTAGCAAAATTTAAATTTCTTATGCATCAAAGGACATAGTAAAGACATTATACAGAATGCACAACATGTTTGTTATTCACATAGCTGATATTATGGTATTTAAAGTAAAAGATATGTTCATCTATTGACTAGAGATGAACATCTTGATTAAATAACCTATGGAGGGCTTAAATAGGCATTTCTCTAAAGAAAGGGTACACAGGACCAATGATCCTAGACAGGACAATAAGCACATCACTGCTATCAATTGTATATCAAATGTGCAATCAAAGCACAAGAACCTAGCTGGACATTACAGTAACCCCTGTGCCCATCATGCTGAAAAAAACAATGCAAAGTGAGGGCCTGTTAGGTTATATAGCTCCTTCAAAAACTCCTGGGCGCCATGGTGAAGCCTCTAAAAATGTTATTTTATACACAATACATCTTTAAGACTACCTCGATGGCTCAGGAAACATCAATAAAAGGACAAAAATAATGTAAATCAGAGAAATTGTGTGAGGAGCCATGTGGAACACTGAATTTCCAAAATGACATGGCTGTTGAACTCTTGAAATCAAAACAAATGTGATTACTTTCATGAGATGTCTCCCTTTGAGATTTTCTTCAGTGGTACAGACATAAGTAAGATGCATATTCTCCTAAAACACATTAGTTCTCTCTCTCTCTCTCTCTCTCTCTCTCTCTCTCTCTCTCTCTCTCTCTCTCTCGCTCTCTCTCCTCTCTCTCATCTCTCTCTCTCTCTCTCTCTCTCTCTCTCTCTCTCTCTCTCTCACACACACACACACACACACACACACATGTGCGCACACATACACACATACTCTTGAACACAAACACTAAATATGCAAGTATTAGGGAGGCTAGTTGAGACAATGAAGGCAATTAATAAGACTGGGAGTGGGAGGATGAAAGAAAAGGAAAACTGTGTGTACAGGGGAGGAGGTCCCCCTCAGTCACAGTCATAGGGGAGGGGAGTAAGAGGAAAATGGCAGGGAGGGAGGAATGGGAGGATACAAGGGAGGGGATAACCATTGAGATGTAATATGAATAAATTAATAAAATTAAAAGAAAAAAAAGAAAGAAAGAAGAAAACTGAAGGCTATTATTCTTCCCACACTATGTACATATTTTAAAAGTCACAATGGAACCCATTATTATGTACATTTAACCTATATAAATAAAATCATTAGTTAAAAACACATGGCAAAAAAGTTCAAATCAGAGGTGGCGGGAAAAGATCAATTGATAGAAGCATGGGGGCCTGAGTTTGGCCCTCAATCCCTAAGTTAAAAAGCTAGATGTTAAACTCTTCTCATTCTAGTGCTGAGGAAGTAGAATGCCTGGCCACCCAGCCTAGCTGCTAGATACACTTCAGGACAAGTAGAGGCCTTGTCTCAAAAACAGAGGAAATAGCACCTGACAACATGGCATGTACTCATTCACACTTGCACACAGGTATGCACAAACACATATATGCACAGGTACACATAGACCCACGCACATGTGCACCTGCATACTCATTAATAGGCACAAATATGCAGACACATACACATATGCATAAACACCCTACACACACGCACACAAACAAACAAGCACCTACAACACACTTGAACATGCACACATATATGCACATACATACATACATACATACATACATGAAAGCACAAATACACATATGTACCTCCACGCACATGAACATGGACATATACGCACACAAACAAAACTAAACAAAAAACAAATGATAGGGAAGAAGTGGAGTATTAAAATTCTCATATGTTGTCACTAAGAACTTAAAGCGGGATATGGCTATAATGTCACACAGAAAAATTTCTCCTACGGATAAGTAAAAGCATATGTTGACACATGATTGTCCATGCTTGTTATAATAGCACATTTCACAATAGATGAAAAATGAAACTAAATACATATCAATGGATGAATGAGGGAAATACAGTTAGCCACAAAATAGAATATTAGTCAACCATGAAATAAGGTAATAATACATGCCTCAACAAAAATAATGCTTTATATTAGGTTTTTAAAAAGCAATACATGTAAGGCCATAAATAGTTTGATCTCATTTTTTCTGAATTGTTCAGAACAAAGACATGCAGAAAGACAGAGAGCAGGTTGGTAGGTCTGGAGGTGTGTAGGAGGGGCTGAGCAGTGACTGCTTCCTGCGTATCAGGTGTTCCTAGAGCAATAGTTCTCAGTTGGCCTAATGCTGTATCCCTTTAACACAGTTCCTCATGATATGGTGACCCCCAAGCATAAAATTAATTTTGTTTCTACTTCATAGTATAACTTTACTACTGTCATGAGTTGCAATATAAATATCTGATGGTCAGGATATCTGATATGTGATCCTTGTGAAAGGGTTGTTGGACCCTAAAGGGGTCGTGACCCACAAGTTGAGAACCACCACTCTAGAGGGTGTGAGTAGTAATATTTACACAAAACTGTGAGCATATAAAAGCTGCTGAATGCCACAGTGTTGACTTCAGTTCAAGCAGCCTTTCTGTTCTGTTAGTTAGACTTTGGGACATTGACACTGGCTGAGGGAAATGACTGATTAGAGAGTATTAATCTGTTCATATCCTTCCATGCTTTGGGAAACAATAAGGAAATTTACATTTAATTATTGCTGACGTTATAGACATGTGAAGACCTCTCTGAATTCTTGCTCTTGTTAGCTACAAAAATGCACAGAATAGACCGTGGCTCATCAGTGTGTGCTCCACAGCAAAGCACGATGTCCGCTACATACCTGCTGACCTAGATCTGCGTTTGGACAAGAACTTTGGGTCATATTTACAGAAAACTTCTGGAAAGGCTGTTCTTCATCGATGATCCCTATCAACGTGGGAAAGATGGACTGTAAATTCAAGACGTTATTTCATAAAGGTCATCATTTTTCTCCTTCATCTAATATGACGTCTTTAGAGGAAAGTAATCATTTATAATTTTCATTAGTCCATTAGGTTTCAAGTGCAGGTAGCAGTTGATGCCTATGAAACAGGAAGTGAATATCACTTAACCAATGATGGCTACCTGAATGTTAGAAGTCCATTTCATAACTTAGGAGGAAGCTTTGCCTCAGGATAAAGCTTATTTTCTTTCTTACATGTGTGTATTTTATCAATCTGTTTCTAATTTGTTAACAATACATATCTGATTCGCCTGTCTTCATCACTTTTATAATCTCTACTTTTAAAATACCTTTTAAAATAACATAAGTTTTTTCAGTTTTTCATTACAAATTACACAACCAAATTATATACTGCTTTGAATGTTGTGGAATCACTATTGATTCCTGAGTCTTGGGAAAAATTCTGCTTCCACAGGTGGTAAACTTTAGGTAGGCATATGTCTGTCTGCTTCATTGCTTTGATTTTATATATTTTAAAGAAATGTTCTATCTTGAGTTCTCAAAGACTGTATTTTTGAACAGTTTCACTGAGATTGAGGTTTTTTTCTTTGTTTTTGTTTTGTTTTTTTCAAAACAGGATTTCTCTGTGGTTCTTGTGGCTGGCCTCGACCTCACTGATCTGCCTGCCTCTGCCTCTCTGAGTGCTGGGATTAAAGGCATGCACCACCATGCCCTGCTTGAGGTTGAGATAAAAAAAAACAATATTAAGTGATTAATAACAGAAATGACCATCCATTAGTAGGTAGTACTGTGCAGAATTACAATTCTTGAGAGCCTTGTATGTTTCCCTTAATCCAACTCTTGACTAAGTTTCATTCTTGGCCTCATTTTGCTTCCATGTGTTATATGAAGCTGTATATCGACCTTTTCCTTAAATGTTCTGAATTATTAGAAACACTTTATAGTTTTTTGTTTCATCAAATGCTGCTACTTCACTACAGTCTCTGGTAATCTCAAAAGCTTACATCTTACTAGGACTCACCACCCCCATTTTCTCATTTCCTCCTGTTTTTTAGGTAAATATAAGCTTCTACATTTGCACAACACTTTGAGTTAGCAAAATGTCATCATGTACTATCTCTACTATATAGGACTTTAAAAATGTGTGAAATGCTTTTTAATCTTATTACTATTCAAAGGCCAGGATATGGTTTATAGTATCAGAGAAAGAGGCAAGTGCAGACCTCTAGCTTCTTAGGAAAAGAAACATAAATACTGTCCCAAGCTTTGTGCGCATTGCACAGTAGTACCAATCAAGAAAAGATCAAGCAATTAGAAATCATTTTATTTTGTTAAAACCTTAACCTCAGAGAAAAGTACTCAAGTAGAAAGCTTTAAAAAAAACTACACTAAGATCCCAATACAAAAATCTTGATCAAAATATGGACATATAGCAAACAATGAAAGAAATGCTAGCAATACACACACACACACACACACACACACACACACACACACACACACACACACCAAAAAAAGCATCTGAGGTAACTGAAGATTTATCCCAAGATAAAGGCACTGCAAATCAATAAAAATTCCATGACATTCAACAAAGCGGTAAAATTTTACAAAGGGATGACTTTATACAAACCTTGCAAAAAGATGCAAAAGGACCTAACAGACAGAAGCCAGATAAAAGGTGCCAGAAAATAGAAAGGAGTTCAAACATTGCGAAGTGATAGCTCAATTCATGCCCTTCAAAACAACCCCTAACAACTTCGAAGTGCCAGGGTTGCAAGCTTAAAATATTCAGGATATTCTCCTGGGCTCAGTCATACTTGGAATATGTCCAACAGTTTGAGAAAGAAAGGGAAGAACAAATAAATGGAAGGCATAAAAGGGGTCAGGGAGACAGATAAAAAGAAAGTCAAATATTGCTAAACCGACTTTCCTTAAAGATGAATAGGTAAAAATAAATCATAAAAGGAAGAACGTATTTAAAGAAAACATCATTCAAACACTAAGGAATTTTTAAGGAAACACCCAAACTACAAATAACTCTCCACAAGAACATGTCTAAACAACTCCACTTCCCTCACTCACATCCTGCTGAGACCACTTAACAACCACATGGCACTAAATGCCCTCAGCAGTTGAGATGGTCCTTAGCCTAGGGGAGTCAATCACTACTACTTAGGACCCCCCATAATGAAGGTAATTCCTGACAGTGTGTCTTTACAGTAGCCATTATGATGTTGCACAGGCATGTTGAGATACTTCTGATCTAGCCACGACACACACAGTTGTCTGAGAGCAAGGACACTTACGTTCAATTGGAGCATACGTTAGTGAGGGAGAAAAATGTCCCGTCTCCAGCCAGGACTCTAAAGCACTTTCATATCTGTTGAAGGATCAAATATATGACAAACAAAATGTTCTCATTTAAAAAGAAACTGATAAACAATCGTCAATGACCAGAATACCAAAGGCCAAAAGAATGTAATTGAAGTCAAATTACTAGTGCAGCTTTTCCTTCTATCATTCCACTGTCTTTGCTTTTAAATGTGACTCATACTAATGATCACAGCAACTTGTTTAAGTTATGGAAAAAAAACTTCATAAGCCATATGAAGAACATTTGCTGGGCTTTAAATCAAACCAGGATTAAGGTCTCTTCATCCAGAGTGAAATACAGGAAAACTTTTATATGGCTCCCACTATTTGCAGAGCCTTCCATAACTATTTCCTAGGATTCTTGTAACAAGTCCACAAGAATTTTGAGATTCTCAAACATTAAACCTTATCCATGGGCAAGACTCTAAGATGGCGGCGAGCAGCGTGGACTATGATAAGAAGCTCCAGTAAACGATTCAGGAATTGCACGGAATTCTGAACCGGGAACACCAAGCTCCTCACCCCACTACAGAGGGAGTACTCCACAGTTTGAAAGGACCAAAATACAGAAAACTTGCATACCCCTGCACATGGGAGGAGAGCAGATGTTCTTGAACCAAAGTGGCATCAGCGGCAGCTGAGGTTTGCAGCTGGGAACCCTCCAGCAGAGGTGATTGGCATGGTAACCACTGGGAATTGCTGTGGGAGAGGGGACTCAGTGCAAGATTTGGGCCCCAAGACCCTAACTGAGCTCAGCGCGCAATTTGGGCCCTGTGACCCAAGCCCAACTCAGCTTGCAGCTTGTGCCCTGAGACCCAAACTCGGCTCGGTGCACAGTTCAGGCCCCAAGACCCTAGTTGAGCTTGGCATACAGTTCAGGCCCAGAGAACCTAGCTGAACTTGGCATGCAGTTTAGGCCCAGAGACTCTAGCTGAGCTCAGCCTACAGTTCGGGTCCTGAGACCCTAGCTGAACTCAGTGTGCAATATGGGCCTCAAGACCCTGGTTGGACTCAGCACTAACTAGATTAAGCGCGTGGGTTGGACCCCAAGACCCATTTGGGTCCAGAGACACAAACTGGACTCTTCAGGTTGGATCCATAGATGCTAACTGGATTCAGTGTGTGTGCGGTTTGAGCCCTGTGACACTAACCTGGACTCTCCAAGCATTCTGGGTCCTGAAACGCTACCGGGAACCACAGACCAGCGGAGCACCAGAGCTCTGGCACTAAGGAAATCTCGGGAAGATATCAGGCACCCTCCACCCAACCTGCATCAGTCCTAGGAGAGCTCCAGTTTATGTCCTTTCAATTTGCTTATGTTAAAGTCCAAACTCCCATGGTAATAAAATCAGGAATCGGAACATTAGTTTTTAACGTGCATTTGTTTATTTATTGTTTGTTTGTGTGAGCACACACATGCAGGATGGACTCAATGCGTATGTACCACAGTGCATGTGTAGAAGTGAGAAGACAATTGACTTGCAGGGGTCACTCCTTTTCTTCCACGGTGTAGCATCTTTATCTCAAATTCATGTCATCAGTGTCTGCAACAGGTTCCTTTTCACCTGTTGATCCATCTCGTTGCCTCCAAAGAGGTGGTACCTCTTCAGTAAACCAAAACGAGAAGGTGATTAAATCGTGAGGGTAGAGCCATCCTGTGGTATTGGGATCCTTATGGGATAACCCCGAGAAGTCACTTGCCTACCCTAGTACATGAGTAGCTACTATGAGGAAGCTTCCAAGAAAACAGAAGGCTGTCACCAGAAGCAGAGTCTCCTGCTGCCACAGTTTGGATACCCCTTAGTTTCTGAAACCATGTGAAATAAATTCTGTTCTTTGCAAATCCTCCAGTGTAAGGTAATCTGATAGGCATCTTATTTGGCACCCACTTTCTATCCTTTTACTACTCCACCCTTTGACCATTTATAGTGTGCCTTATAGTCATAACCTTTAGTCTGCAGGACTACCAGGGAGTTGTTTTCATTGCTTTCTCTTCACTGTATTAAAATGTCTAACACAACTATTTAAAGGAAAGAAATAATTATTTGAACCATGGCTTCAGAGGGTTCAGGTCATTCTTGTTTGCCATCATGTTATTGTGCAGATCATCATAGCAGAAGTATGAGAAGGAGACATTTCTTTACATAGAGAAGTCAGGGACAGAGGAAAACAGATACAGGAAGCAGACAAGGCATGATACACTCATCAAGGACACACATCCTGTGACTTAATTCCTCCAACAACTAATTCTCACGTATAGTTCAGCGTCCCAACTAATGTCAACATGTTATTGGTACCTCAAACAATTAACAATCCATTCGTTAGACCAGAGTTCTGGTCTTACTGTCTCTGGAAATGGCTCTCCCATAGGAAGTCAGATATGTGTGTTGATGTTTGTCTAAGCCTGTCTTTTTGGTTGACAATGAACATTAACCATAAGAGCAGTCTTTTACCCAATAATTTACATATAAACAGTCAATGCTGTTTCTGAATTTTCGCAGCAGGTTGTTTTCATCGTCTATCTGTCTTTTTGTTTGTTTTGTTTGTTTTGGTTTTTTGAGAAAGGTTTTTTTTTCTGTGTAATTTTGGCTGTCCTGAACTTTCTTTGTAGACCAGGTTGGCCTCAAACTCATGGCAATTCACCTGCCTCTGCCTCTCAAATGTTGGGATTAGAGGTGTGCACCGCCATGCCAGGAGTATCTGCCTATTTCTTTATAAGCATTTTGACAGCATCTTCTTCAATTTTCATCTTTGACTATGCCATAGCAGGACTGGTTTTTGTGTTTGTTTGTGTGTTTCTAATTGAGTGAGTGAGTGTGTGTGTGTGTGTGTGTGTGTGTGTGTGTGTGTGTGTGAGAGAGAGAGAGAGAGAGAGAGAGAGAGAGAGAGAGAGAGAGATGTGTTTCTCTTCCCTTCTTCTTCCTCAGTATCATCATTCTTAAATGAAGAGAATTATGCTGTATCAATTATATCAATGAACACTGAAAAATTTATTTCAGGATAATAATATGAAAACTGACTTGCTTAGTAATAAAGGCCAATAGAAGTAAAATGTCCATTTCAGTACCAGCTTCAGTCTCAATGACCTATGACGTAAATATGTGGTGTCCTCAGCAGTATGGCCTTCCCAACTAGTTCTGCAGGGTCACCAAGAGATTGGCAAATGCCTGTAATGTTTGGAGGTCTATGGAACCTTATTGACCAACAACTCAAAAAGAAGTAACTTCTGGTTACTTTGGTAATTTTGAAAGAATGTTTGTAAAAAACCAATAACTATACTAATGTGATTTTTTTTCAAAACTAATTAAAATGTAGGTAAAATATTTTCAGCCCTATATGCAGTCAACATCCAAAGTTATATGCTGATATTTCATAATCACTTGACATTTACTTGATAATATTTTCTTTATTAATTCTCAGACCTCATGATGTAATGGTCTCTTTCTTCTGCAGAGAAGTCAAAGCACGTATAATTTTCCTGTCTTAGATTCTGGTGTGTGTGTGTGTGTGTGTGTGTGTTTAAGTACCCCAGGTTGGCCTCAGTGATTCTCCTGCCCCTGCCTCTGCCTCCTTTACCAAATCCTACAAGCGTGCTCCCTCCACCACCACCCACTAGTCTCTGGTTTTACACTGATTGATCCCTAAATTGCTTTTTTTTCCCCTTCTATGGATCTTGCTTCTTGAAGGTGAAGCAGTCATCCCATCTAGTGAAGGTATTGGCATTGGTAGGTTCTGCTTACCTCAGACCTGAGTCATCAGTTGGTTTCTGCAACTCTGATTCAGCAGTATTTCAGTGCGGAAAGTCACTGTCAGAAATGAATGAAGCGACAGTGCCAAAAACAGACTATACCAATCCAGGAGGTAAGATGACTGTTCTAGCCATGCTGTGGTTCATAAAACATTGCAGCTGGCTAAAGTTGTTGTAAGCCAAAGTAGACTAATGATAATATTTTGAGGTTTAGCTTTCCTAAAATGTGCACTGTTCAAGGTGTTCTTAATAATAGATTCCACTGGGGAATAAGTTTACCAAATTATAAAGTACTAACATTGTTACATATTTATAATTCAGTTTTTACACATTGATAAAAACATTATTTACCACGGACTCTTCTTTTTTTATAATGCCTCTCATATGGTTTCCAGGCTCGTGCATTGATAAATGATAACCTAGTTTGCTCATAGTGTTTTACAGAATGCAAAAGGAAGTCAGAGCTGAGAGGACCACCACCACAACTGAATTATTCAACCAGCATTTTTAAAAAAGATGAATGTTCTTTGTAAGTATGCTACTGCGGAACATGAATCAGTAAATTCCAGTGAACCAGAAATCTTTATTTGAGAAAATTATATTATCTTTTAAAATTTTATTATTTAAAACAGATTTTAAATTTAAATATATTTGGATCATAGCCTGCTTCTCACCCAAGTCCATCTATAGCAACTCCCTATTCCTACCCAGCCAACTTTAAATTCTTACTCATAAAATGAAAACTCAATACAACATCAAAACCAAGAAAACAAAAAGCCATATAAGCAAACAAACAAAAAACCAAAACAAACAAACAAAGAAAGAAAAATTACACCAAAGTATGACCAAATAAAAATACACACAACGCAAACTTCACTATATACTGGTCAACTACTCCTGAATACAAGCGTTGTCCTAGAGTGAAAGATATGCCCAGTGTCACTACACTAAAGAAAACAAATTTTGATTCTCCCTGCAGGTAGGACATTTCAGTTGTTAAACCTGACCCTAGTAGATAAGTTTTTATTCATTCATTTTATTCATTAATTTTTAAATTTATCAATTTTTAAAATTAGCAAAATAAAATACAATAAAATAGAGAAAAACTATCACATCAAAATTGGACAAGACAAACAAGAAAAAGAGCCCAGAAGAATGTACAAATATAAGATACCCACTCATTTGCCTATTCAAGAACTGCTACAATGAAGTTTAAGTAATATCATTCTTAATTAGTATCTCAGTAATACTAAAAGGAAAAGTCTTTGGAGATGGTTCAGTGGACAAAGCACTTTCCTTACAAGTTTAAAGACATGAGTTTAGATATGCAGAGCCCATGCAAAATTGAGCACCATCGTACACACCTCTGTTTCTATGGTGAGGTGAATTATAGAGTGAGACTTCCCAGAGGTTCAGCAGCTGAATAGCTTGTTGTGTAAAGTGGAAGGCAACAAAACCTCTATCTCAGCTAAGGTGAATGCTAACGACTGGCGTGTAATATGCCTCCACATACACACATTTGTGCAGGCACTACAGAACACACACACACACACACACACACACACACACACACAGAGAGAGAGAGAGAGAGAGAGACAGAGAGAGAGAGAGAGAGAGAGAGAGAGAGAGAGAGAGACAGAGAGAGAGAGAGAGAGAGAGAGAGACAGAGAGAGAGAGAGAGAGACAGACAGACAGACAGACAGACAAGATATATAGAATATAGAGAGACAGGCAGAGAGATAGAAGCAGAGACGGATATACAGAGATAGATTTGAAATTATTAGAAGGCATTGTCTTTATGGCAGTACATAACTAGTGGTGTGATCTGTACCACTTGCTTCTTGGCATCTCTGGTTTTTGACCCACTTATCTACTGTCTTCCCATCTTCTTGTAGCTTGAAGTCCCACTCCAGACTGTTAGATGCCATCTCTGGCTCAAATGCTTGTCTTAGAAACATCTTGGCCACTTGCTCAACACTCCACCTCTTAATTAAGGAAGCCAACTTGGCCTTAAGTGTATCACTTACCCAAGGGAAGTCTTAAGTTCTTGAGCCTGTTGATTTCATCTCCGCCTGCTGGGATTACAGGCACGCATGGCCCCTCAAGTCTTATGTAGCGCTGGGATTGAAAACAAAAGTCTTGTGCACTCTAGGTAAGCACTCTCTTAAATGAGCCATGCTCTTGACTCCTCCCTCAAACCTTCAATTCTCCTTTTAAATACACGATGCCAGGGAAGTATCGCACTAAGGTTCCAGTAGAGTTTGTTCAAAGGATCACGCTGAATTTGATTGTCAGAGCATAGGAGTTTATTGGGCCACTAAAAAATTAGTAATGCATTCCTTTTAAAAATGCATTTTAACAAGAATAAATTAATAAAAAAGTTAAATAAATAAATAAATAAATAAATAAAACAAAAAAAAAACAAATAAAAATGCATTTGTACTATAGAAAGAGGGTTCGGTTCTTATTTCCCACTTTACCTCTTGCAAATATGTCTGTTTATCTTCCAGTTTTCTACTGCATTGTCATACAGCATTAAGCCCTTGCCATATGTAATGCCTTGTTCTTGAGTTTCCAAGCAACAATATTGAGAAATTGTATACATGAAAGTCATTAGGTTCTGGGACCTCCACATTTGTGAGTAGGATTACTGCCTTTCAAAATGTTTGAGAAGGTAAATTTGGTCATTCCACATCTTCTATTTTATGAAGAGCCTTGCAGATGTTCTCACTGACAAGCGATCTGCTGGCACCTTGACCTTGGCTTCCCAGCCTACGGAATGGTGATGAATAAATCACTGTTATTCCTAAATTATATAGTCACAGATATTTTGTTATAAGAATACAAATTGATTAAGATATTCATAGATTATGGGTAATTACTAGGATCAAACATATGACTGTATCACCTTGTCAATGTTAGGAAAAATGTAATCAAATAAAATAATTATGTAGATTTTGCTTAGAAAATAACTGTTTACTTTTGGAACATTACATACTATTCTTCGTCCATTTGGACTACTGTACGGAGAAAAAAATTAAACACAGCATAAACACAAATAATCAAATATAGACTTAATTTAACCAAGTTGAGTTGTACAATCTGCAACTCGTGTGGTGTCCTTGATTAGATAAGCTCTGGAAACAGCTTCGTTGATACTTTTGAAAAGACAGAGCCAGACATGGTGGCGCACGCCTTTAATCCCAGCACTTGGGAGGCAGAGGCTGGTGGATCGCTGTGAGTTCAAGGCCAGCCTAGTCTACAAAGTGAGTCCAGAACACAGAGAGAAACACTGTCTCAAAAAACCAAAAGAAAAAAAAAGACAATAAGAGATATTGATTTTTCTGGTAGCTCATTAACTCTAGTTAATAAGTAAAGAACAAAGCTAACTAGAACAAAACTTTAAATATACATTAGCAATATATAAACTATGGAATACTAGTAAGGCAATTGAAAAAAAAAACTGACCAAAGGGCTATGATGATTTTGTCTATGTGGCACCTTGGCTTCTCAGAGCTCCATACAGAAGCAAAGATTAAGTATCATGTGAACGGACAAAATCTTCCCTAAGACAGACCATAGCATATTTTACAAAATCCTGTGTCCTACCAAGAAACATTTTCTTTCTCATATCTGTTCCACCAAGAACCTGCTAACGAGGGGCTGAAAACCAATTCACTTGGCAAGAATGTTACTATTTAATGTTATGAGACACAAACCATCTGAACTGCAGTACCTTCCCTCTGATGCTCATCGGTCCTTCTCCATTGCAGTATTTCTGGCATTTTACTGTGAAGTGGTGTGTTCTTGCTCTCCTAGCATAGGCTAATAATATTCATTTCTATGTATTTCTGTGACCAAGTATGTAGCTCAGGTTAAACCTAAGATTATAGGATTTCCTCAAAAGCAGTATGCAGTGGGATGTAAACATATTTTTGTTTTAATCCCAAGTGTGGCATGTGAAACAGACTTGTGTAAGGGTGTGCCTTATTTTTATGCTGAAACAGAACAGACTTGGCAGAGAACAGGTGATGTTTGTCCACTGGTGTGGGAACCGCCTCTTGTGGAGACATGGTCTTTGCCAACTGATAAACATCCTAGTACAAATTCTGGAAGAATATATGATCCCAAAACAAGTAGAGGGATTTTTAGTCTTAGCTGTTCATCACTTCATTTCAAGACACTTCTAGAGAGAAATGTTCCAGCTAACACGTCATGGTTTCTGGTTCCAGCTGCTGCTCAGGGTTCCTTTCCAATGGCTGTGGTTGCCATCACCTTTGCTGAATTGCTGATTTGCTGTTTAAAGGGTCTGCTGGAATCCTGCCCACTACGCCAGTGAAATCACTCTAAGTAACTGATTCTAAAAAGGTCTACTTCTCCTGTTCCTATTAACCTCTCTTCTCTCCTGTCTAGGGTAGGAGGGTAGGAAGGGAGGTGTAAGCATTAAAGATCCCAAATAAAGTAGGTTTGGAAAAGTTCAAAGCCTACCGCAGTCAATCCACACTCTTCCTCATCTACAAACACACGCAACACAGGTGTTGTAGGACCAACACAATCTGCAAATAGACTGTCCCTGTTGTGAATCAGAAATACAGGTGTTGCTGAGTAAGGAAAATGAATGAATTCCCTGAGGTGAAGATTCAGCAATAGGAGTCAAAGGCTTCTGCTCCCTGTGAGAAGTGTCACCTACTGACAGCAAGTGTCTCATTTTCTGGCATTCCAAATGATTTGGTCCCTGACAGAAAATAACAGCTACTACAACCCAAGAGAATCCTTCAGTATCTGACAAGCACCATAGACGTTTCATTTCTATTCATTTCAACCTGCATTATTCTAGAAGATGTGCACTAGAAAGGGTTGGTGAGGTAGCATTTTGGTCAGCGTAAAGGTAGACATTTCCATGAATCTGATGGTGCTTTGTCAAATATCGCATATGGAATAAAACATATACATCTATACACACGTGCATATATTGGATATTTTTTTTTTGAGACAGGGTTTCTCTGTGTAGCCTTGGCTGTCTTAGAGTCGCTTTGTAGACCAGGTTGGCCTCGAACTCACAGTGATCTACCTGTCTCTGACTCTTGAGTGCTGAAATTAAAGGTGTGTGCCACCACACCCAGCACATATATTGGATCTTATCTTGTAATTTGAGTCACCTAGTTTACCAATGAAATCATTGCTTTATCAAAGCTATATTCATTTTTCATATAGCTCAGACAATTCTTTCTGGGAAGTTTCTACAACTGCACAGAACAGAATTGTGGCTACATTTGAGTCTATTTGCAGTCTCAACTCAAGAACATAATAAATATGTCTTCCATCAAATAAATAATGATTTTTTTATTTCTTTCTCAACATATTAAATCTTTAGGTCAATTACAAATGTTTCATTCATGGGTTCCTGGTTTTTGTTAAATAATTCTAAATTCTGATTTTCTCCTCTCAAAACTCAACATTCTCTGCTAGGTTTGTTTTTTTTTTGTGTTTTGTTTGTTTGTTTTGTTCTCTTTCTTTTCATGTGCAGGGCAGTGGGGCATAATCTCTATTTACACTGGGCTAATTGCTGGTTCCTATAGCTGTCAGGACCTAACTCCTAAAACATCTAGTGACGTCAGTTACCTCCAGGATGCTGTGCTGGGGTTAGTAAGCCTCCTGCTAAGGATCAGTAGTGCTGAAAGCAAGTAGGTACCTCACTGGTATCTGAAGATGTACCATAGCTGAGCATGCCATACACAAATCAGCAAAGCACTATGAACGCAATTTTCTTTTTGCTTGCAAGGATCTAATTTTTCAGAGTATTTGTAGTTAACATTTTTGCAGATGATGTTTATGTAATTTATACAGCCATTGTCTTGAATCATATTTCTTTAATATATCCAAACAACCATTTTCATATGTGACAATGACTAAGGAATTTAATTTTCCTAAACATTAATGTTATCATGATTAGCTTCTCTTCAGGAGCTAAATAAAATTATTTATGTAAGTACTCAGACATATAGTATTCAGTAAATGTACATTATATTGTTGATATTATTAATTCTGTTTTCTTCTTTCAGCTGTATGACTTGAGGTAGACTCTCTTTCTATAGGCTGGATGAACCCTAAATTTACAATTCCCTTTCTTCAGACTCCCAAGTGCTTCTGGGGTCTCTGATCACATTGACAGCTAAACTAATGTTAGCTTGATAGATAGAAAACAATTAGCTCCTTAGCCCAACGTAATCTGCCATGTTAGTTCATTGGTCAATTCATCAGCTGGTTAAAACTACCATATACTAAATCTCTTCTTTAGAAAGGCAAACTGATTTACCTTGCTCACAGACCTCAGGTTGAAGATAAGCAGGCTTCAGATACCTTCCCAGTCCTCGTCATATGCAGGAGACCAAAGTTTAACTGCCAGCTGTAGATACAGTCTGTCCTGCTACCACACATAAAGGACAGGTATCAGGTTCAATGCTTCAGGAGACTAGCCTTAAGTCTCACTCCTGGAGTTACTTTCACATCAAGTACAGTCTGCCTTTTTACCGTTCTTTAAGCTAAAGGACAGAAAATGATCACAGCAATTTCACCTGTGTGTTAAAGCTTCCAAGAATATGTTTTGTGAATGTTAGAGGGTCTAAGAAAGGAGTTTTATGAATATTGGAGGGTCCAAATAGGTGCTTTAAGGTTGATACATACAAGGAATAAGTGATGGAAGGTCTAAGAATGTGTTGTAGGGTTGAAAAATGCAAGTTATGAGCTTTTGCCATCCTGCTCTACAGGAGGGTTCTGTCCGTCTCATGTTACTGTTCCATAGATGTCAGAAAGATCTACCAGGCTTCTGCCTTTCCTAAGCTCACCTCAGAGAGCAGTCATGCTCTTACCTCAAAGTTCCCAAGGCTCTGATACGCTGTATGTCTACTGCTTTTTCCTACAATATGTGTTTCACTGCAGATTACAAACGATGACGCTAACATGCTTAAATTGTCTTCCTTTATGAACTTAAAAGGATTCCTTTAAGCTACAGAAAATCCACCTCTCAGGTCAAATGGAATCCAGATAAGTACTGCCAATCAACAGTCTATGTTTCCTACCTGTCACCTATTTCAGAGGGTGGGATTTCTCCCTCTTTTCCCTGGTTTTGGGACTCCCGTCCATAACTACCCAATTGCCACCTTTCTGCACCCGACACCTGCTGATTAAATGACGTCCCCATTCATAGTTGGCGTAAAAGCTTCCCTGTGTCTAAGAGACGGTGGCCACCCCTAAGGTTCACTGGGAAGGGGTTACCCAAACGCCAGTCTGCCTGACTGTGGCTGGTCCTTAATGCAGAGTTGAAACTTTCGGGAGAGCAAGCAGAGAGGGAAGTAACTAGGACTTTTCCCACTGGGCAAGACTGCAGACACAGCTCTTTTTCTGCCTCCACTGCTGCTGCCTGCCACCTCCCACCACTGCCTGCCACCATGAAATTGTAGTACTGGATAAGCTGCATCCCTGGGCCAGCTCATCTGCTAAATTGCACTCTTCTGGTCACTGGTCAGTGCTGAAGAGCTACTGAACAATCTGTACCTGTCTTTTGAGTCACAATCCATTTCTAGGGATGCCCTAATAGTTTACTGACTTTACCTCCCCATGAGAAATAGACCTTTCTCAGCTTTTCCAGGCTCCTCTGGGATGCCTTCTAGAGAATTTCAAAACCCGACTGCCACATTAAGGGCTGCTAAGCTTACACACCTCTGCAACCAAATTGGACAGATCTAAAACAAGACCTTTTTGATTATTGCCAATAATCACATAAAATGGGAGGAAGCTCCTTGTAGCCAAACCTTTTCTTGGATGTCCCAAGAGTTTCAAGTATACAGCTAGGGTAAAAATGCAAGGAAGTTCCCATCTCAAGCCTTTTCTAAAGGAAGTTCTGTACATTCAAGTTTTTCTCTTCTTTGCTCCAAAACTTCCATCTCTGTTTGCTCTCCCTAAAGGAAATTTTCTCCCTAACTCACTAACTTTGTCTTCTGCCTACATATATGTTCCAGTATCCCAAAAGACTACCTACATCCATGACAGTGCTAAAGCCGCTAGCCACAGGTGCTCCAATTCAACCACAGAGATCATGCCAGCTAGGTCTGCATGGTTTCTTCCAGCTGGACCTGCATTGCCCCTCCTAGCCACAGATGTCCTCAGACACTGGACAGCAAATACAACAGGCTGCTCTTCTGGACCTGAGGAACATTTCATCCTTTTAATTCCCTGTTGCTGCCCTGCTGTCAGCAGGAATTAGTCAAAGAGCATTGATTTCTACACCCCTTATCCTTTTACAAAAGGCTGGAATGGGAATGCTGTGCTCCAGGTTCTCCCAGCATGCCTTGCTCCCTGTCTGCTGCAGGGCACGGCTGACATACCCTGCCCTCCACCCAGAACTTTCCAGAACAGACCTTTTTCTTTACCTTCACCATACCATCTAGACATTTCGTTGCTCTTGTTTTTCTTTCTCTCTTTCCCCCTCACATGGCGGCCAAAAGCTGCTTCCAATGAACCTACGTTTATATACTTCAACGTACCTTACAGAAAAGACAATCCAATGTCCTCATTTTTAATTGTAGGAAAAGGGAGGAAGGTTATGATCCTGCCAGTCTATCTAGCAACTTGTGATGTCATTGCCTACCTGCCACTGGGTGTGCCTTTGCCCAGGAGTATATAAAAGTACAAACCCACCTACCTGTCTCTCTCTTGCTCCCCTTCCTCCTCTCTTTTCCTGTTTTTCTTCCTTGTTTCTCTCCATTTCTTCTTCTGTTTCTGTCTCTGTCTGGTCTGTCTCAGTGTCTCTGTGTGTCTGTGTTTGTATCTGTGTCTGTGTCTCTCTTCTCTCTTCTCTCTCTCTCTCTCTCTTTCTCTCTCTCTCTCTCTTTCCCGCTCTCTCTCTCTCTCTCTGGTGTCCTCTCTTCTTTCTCTCTCCATGCTCATATAATGCACTTCACCATATAATACCCATTTGTGTGGTACATATTTCATATCTCATATCTATTGGATTTAGAAAATAGTAATACATTTGAAAACTTGGACTTAATTAATGACCTGAAGTAAAGTGATCAATCTTGGAAAGAAAAAGTCTATTTGTGTGGACTCTCACATCACACACCCACTGTAGCAAAGACTCCCTCAACATAGAAAGATGAACATAAGTTCATCATGTTTCAGTAAAAGAAAAACCAAGAAGAGTTGATTAGGTCACTCTGCAATTGAGGATAAAGTGCTTGCTTTGTAAAGATAAGATCCTAATGGGTTAGATGACCAACACCCACTAAAACACCCAACAGAGTAGTGCATGTTTATAATCTGTAAACTTGGAAGGTAGAGTCAGATGGATCCTTAGATATTGATGGTCAGCCAACCTAACTTCATCAGGTTCAGTGAGAGTCCATGTCTGAAAAATAAGAGACAAAAAGATTGAAGAAGACTCTTGATGCCCTCCTGCAACCTCCACGTTTATATGTCCATATGTATATTCAAGGTACAAGCACGTGCGCGTACACACACACACACACACACACACACACACACACACACACACGGGGTGGGGCAGAGAGAGAGAGAGAGAGAGAGAGAGAGAGAGAGAGAGAGAGAGAGAGAGAGGAGAGGAGAGGAAGAAAGAGAGATGTTCTAAGCAAGAGAGAAAGATTAAAATCGACAGTAGTGACAGGCAATTAGGATCCACAGCAAGGATAAAAAGAAAAAATAACTTTGAGTTTCCAGTGAACCCAAACAGAAAGGAAAGCCAGACCCATACTTTACGTACAGTCTGCTAAGCGGTGTAGGTGTTTATGTGCAAAGCAACCATTTTCATTTCAAAGTGCATTGCTCTCTGACTATTTCTGGCTTTTTAGCAGGGGGTCTCTAGCCTGTTCAGAGGTAACAATACTTTGAACACAAAAAGGTATTTCCAAGTCTCTCCTAAAAGTGGTCTAGCCAGAGCCCTCCTGCAGGGCTGGGCTCCCTTGGCCTGCCATTATTCATGGGCAGGCTCCTCAGAACCACTTCCACCATCTGCCTCCAGCTGTGTTGGCATAACAGAAAGTCAAATGTGCAGTAACAAGCTCCAACCCTGAATTTATTGTAAAAGCCACCATTTCTATTTCATTTGGCTAGTAAACAATCTCACACTATTAGGATGCTTAATTATAAATAACAGCCTAGCCTCTTTTAATTGAAATCTACATTTATTTAGAGTCTTTTCATGAGACTAGAATTAAGAACAAAAAGCATTAGGGTTGAAAAGAAATGGGCCATACTATTCAAATAGAAAAAAAAAATCAAATACTGCTGAGCATTAAAGTGTCCCTAAACAGTAAAAACTACTTTATACTTAACACATTTTCTCGGTTAGCTTAAAATCACATTGCAAATGCTAGCTCTTCTGTTGTTCTTGAAATGAAGAAATAGTTATAAATATCATTGACATAATAAAGTATATTTGCAGAAAAAATATATACATATATATAACTCATGGTGATTAATTCATGGTAACTAATCATCAAAATTATTAATTACTATGTATAAATATTTGAGCTAAATGCTCTACAGTCAGTAATTTGGATGGTTTGACTAAAATAAACAACAGGAAATATGTTATATGATAGTAGTCAGAATACATTTCCATGACTTAAGTGAAATTTTATGAGACAATGTTTAACCATACAGCTTTCTGTATTATTCTAATCAGGAGTTACTTCTAATCTATTTGATACAAAGTGATTGGTATAGTAAATTAATCTTAAAAGCCATTAGTGTGTTTTAGTCTGTACTTTGGGAAACACCATTAGAGAAGTCAAAATAACTTCAAATAAATGTTCTGTTAAGAATTTTATGGTCAAATAATATAAATATGACAAAATCAAGTTACAACGATGCCAATGAGGATGATAACTAGCTTGAAAGTTTAAATTTATAAATATTACAATACAGTAAAACTATAGACATCACTGTTGAAACAAATGGGAAATTGAAAGCTAGAAGAAAATGTGTCTTCAGTGAAGAAGAAAGCTTGTGAGAAATTGGCATTTGTGATGGAACTTCAATACAGGTTGTCTTTTTAGAAACAGATCTACAGAAAGGTTGAAATGATACTCCAGATGGAGGTCACAGCATGATCCAAGGCCACAGATAAACAAGGGATGGGTGGGGTAAGGAAACAGTGGGTCATCTGTTTTGGCTGGAGAAAAATATATAGAATGAAGTAGCAGAAAAAAACCTTAGCAGAATAAACGAGAGGTAGGATTAAGAATGATTTTAGAGCTCAGTGGTTGGTAAAAAAATACAAACCCACCCATACCTCCATCCATACATCTACTTCCATACCCAGCCAAGATTTGAGCACTGATGGTCAAGGCCTTTAGCAAGAGTGAAAGGCCATTTTCGAATAGGAACATGAGGTAGAAATAAAGACAGACAGACACGTGGGCAGATGAGAAGACAAGGAGACAGAGACAGACAGAGAAAGAATGAGAGAGGTGAGAGAGTGAACCAAAGACAAGAGTGAGTGAACGTATTAACCGAGAGCACCTCACTTACAACCCAACTAACCTAAACAATAGGAAAAGAAGATCAAAGAACACAATAAAGAAACCGTAAGGATGTCAGTTCTGAGGAACAATTATCCTGATGTAATCAGAAGGATTTCTTCTGCTGGAACCTGGAGCAAGCAGAACCTGGAACCTCAGCCAGAGCTGGGAGCCCTGAAGCCTTCCCTCGAGTGGTTCTCTCTAGAAGAGTTTGGAAGTGGACTGATGAACAGCCAAAACTATTCCACATCTCCAAAGGCCCTGCTTCTTGTTTCTGGCTCATTTTTATACATCCTCTCAGAATTTGCTCAAGGGTGTTTTTCAGCTGGTTAATAACCAATCTCCCCCACATGGTGGTTCGACTTCTAAGGGGATAAACATCACCTGCTCTCTCACAGTCATTTCTCATCCCCCACTTGTGATCTAAACAAAAAACATGTTTATCTCTTCTTCACCTGTCACTATCATGTAATGACATACACTGCTGTGAGTTCCTGAAAGAAGGCCAGTGAGATCATCTGATTACTAACAGAGTAGAAATTATTCTTTTGTCTAAAATATTGTGTATATAACGGGATTCTCCACTTGTAGAAGTGTCTGTACGAAGTAAGTATAAAATATATTCAGTGGAAAAGACACCAAAATGAAGCTGCTTCCTCCTGTTGAAAGTGCTGGTTCTGGCCTGCTCCTCCTGACCTTTCCCACACCCTTCTTTCAACTTCCTTAGTCATCAGGGAAATGCAAGTCAAAAGGACTCAGAGATTTCCATCTTCCATCTATCAGAATGGCTAAGATCAAAAACTCAAGTCATAGCAGATGCTGGCAAGGATATGGAGAAAGGGGAACACTCTTTCATTGCTGGTGGGAGTGCAAACTTGTACAACCACTTTGGTACTTTCTCAGAAAATTGGGACTAGTGCTACCTCAAGACCCAAATATACCACTCCTGGCATATACCCGAAAGATGCTCGACCATACAACAAGGACATTTGCTCTACTATTCCCATAGCAGTTTTATTCATAATTGCCAGAATCTGGAAACAATCTAGATGTCCCTCAACCTAAGAATGGCTAAAGGATCTGTGGTACATAGGTAGATGGTTATATTGAGCCTAAATTTATATTCTGAGTTTTAGTAAACTCTGTCATCTGTGTATGCATGAGGTACCAGTGGTATTAAATTTCTGTCTGTTTCTTAACAGTTTTCTTTTGTTATAAGAGTCCATTTTAGCTGAAAACTATAAACAGTATAAAGAATATTATTTTTCTCTTCAAAACAGCTTTTCACATTCTGGAAAAATACATAAAACTGGTACTTCTGTCAACCGTTCGGTGAAGATGCTCTCCTTTCTTACAGCCCCGTCATCATGCACTTACTGTTATTAATAAGTGGCCCTGGTAGAAGCGCAGAGGAACAGAATGTCTACAGCAGTGTCACTTAACCTGTGGGGAGGTCCAGTCAGATCCCAGCAGCAGCTGTGGAGGATTGTTTCCTCTGTAGCTCTATCTCCCTTTGGTTTCGGGGAACATGACCTCAAGCTTTAAAGGGTCATGATCCCTTTGCATGTCACAAATCAGATGTCCTGCATAACAGCTACTTATATTATAATTCATAACAGTAGCAAAATTACAGTTATGAAGAAGCAACAAGTAAATTTACAACTGGGTCACCATAACCTGAGGAATTGTATTAGTGTTGCAGCCTTAGAAATGTTGAGAACCACTGCTCCAGAGGAATGTGTCATAAATACCAAACTTAGAGAATTCCAGGCAGGAATGAAAACTCTATTGGGTAAATAGGCTAGACTAAAGTCTATACTACATTGTGCAAAGAACTTGTCTATCTCTCATCTATGTCCAGAAATTTTATAAAAGGCTGAATTTAAAGAGCATAAGACAGTGTGCTGAGGTTTTACAACAGCCTAACATTCAGCATATAGCATGGTTATGACCATCTGTTTTAACCAGATTAATACTGAGAATGAAGAGAAAATAAAAGCAGAATATAAAGAGTTGGGAAACATTTAGATCATTCAGAGAAAACATGTTTAAGTTGAATTTTAAGGTTGTCCTGATTTCGGAAGAGATTATGGCCATTACAATGAAGCTAAGTACGTAGCAGAGAATCAGTGGGGAATGTGCCTTGATGCATCTGAGGTGGTGTCCAGATCCCACAGATGGCAAGCTCATGTGTATGAAAGAGCAACCTCATTTGAAAACCTGTCCCTTAAAATGATTACCATTTCCTTGGTATCTTGCTTATACAGAGCCAACTAAAAGTTTCTTCTCTGGGATTTCATTTGCCCTCTTTAGTTACTTATATACTCATGCCCAATGCAGTGATGTTTCAAGCAAGTGGGCCTGCTAGCATCCAAGCTAGTGAGAGATTTTGGTGTCATCCATGTGATGCTTGTACTGCATGGGGAATTGAAGTTTTAAAGTAGTGTACGAGAAGAGCAGAAAATAAGTAGCTTTTGGTAAGGTCAAAGTTTGAAGCATACTAAAGAAACTAATTTAATAGAGATGCATAAAATCATCTGAAGAAAATGACAGGCAATGAATTGGATCCTCCCAAAAAAAAGTTTGTATGGCATGTAAATGACAACGCCCCAGGGACATCAACAGCCAAGACCTTTGGTACTTAACAGAATACTGTCTACTCTAGATGCTGGAAATGGAATTACAATTCTTCTTTTATAGCAACTCTTTTGAATTGGAGTAGACACTCTTTGCCTGTTTATTTGTTTGCTTTTTCTTTTGTTTTTAATTTTATTTTACAGGGTACTAACACGTTGACTTTATGATTTCTGATTTTAGATTTTTGAAGATAATTAAAACTATTGAGCCTTTACTGACTATTGAAGAACTGAATTAAATGTGTTTTTCATTCTACAATTTAATGCATTTTTTAAATTTTTGAGAATTTCATACATGATGTTGTATTTATGTCATCGCCAACCCTCTCAGTCTCCTTTCCATCAGCTCCTACATTCCCCCCACTCTTTCTCAAATTCAAAAAGTTTCTTCATTATTAGTGTGTGCAGATTAAATATTCTTTACATCATAATGATGCCCATGAGCCTTTAGGGACCATTTGAAGAATTATGAACCATCTCCCCCCATATATTCATGTTTTGGACACACTTGGTTTCTTTTCCAGTTGCTACAATAAAAATACTGTAGCAAAACTTTGCTAAGGAAGAACGGGCTTTTTCTTAAAGTTCCACGTTACAGTCTGTCATGAGAGAAAAGAAAATGTATAAGAAATTTAAGCAGCTGATCACAGTAGGGCCACAGAGGGGTAAATGAATGCACACATGCTAACTCTCAGCTTATCTCCTTTTTCCACTCATAACATTCAAGATCCCCTGAAGGAACAGTGTATCTCAGAGGGTAGTTCACTGCATCCCCTTTAGCACAATTAAGATCATACCACATGGACATAGCAGAGGCCTATTTCCAGGTGATTCTAAATTTTGGCAAGTTGACAACATTGACCATTACAAACAGTGTTCAACCAGTGGCACTATTTTTGGAAGTGGTAGAAAGTATGGGAGCTGAAAGACTGAAGCCTAAAGGAAGTACCTGTAAAGGTTTTGCAGGGGACTGGGAGCTGGAAAGATGGCTCAACAATAAAGAGGGCGAGGGCTCCTTACTCATTCAGAGGACCTGAGGTGAGTTCTGAATACTCAGACCAAGCATCTCTCAACTGTCAGTTCCAGGAAATTGGATACCTTTGGACTCCACATGTGACTGCACTCATGTACACATATATAGACAACACACCTCCACATAATTAAAAAATAAATTAAAGGATGTACCTAATTCCTAATCTTTTCCTCTTTCTCTGCTTCTTGTCTAAGATGAGGTGATGAACTTCTTCAGATGCCCCCACACTGACATGGTATCTTGCCAAAGCACTTGGAGCCAAGCAACCATGACCTAAACTCGAGAAAACTATGAGGCCAAATAAACCTTCCCCTAAAAAATTATATGGTTGTACACACACACACACACACACACACAACTATTAAGCAATTAGTATAATGGAATGAGGAAGAAAATTTAGCAACTGTTCTCTTGGAAAATTTAAAGCAGTTAAGACACCGAAGGCAAAGACATCCATTGTGAGATGGAAAGATTATCTAATAAAGCTCAAAGGTAAACTACAACTCTCTAGAGGTTGATGGGTTTTACCTCATGTGGCAAACTTCCTTTGTTCTTTGATTGAGAAACTTGAATGAGCTATGACCCCATTCACTGTCCGCACAGCAGTGCTGAGCGATACCATGTTTACTCAGTCTCCTTACCCGTCTGTACCACTCATTATTAACATGGGGCCATACATTCATTGCCATCCTTCGTTTGCCAGGTCTCATTGTGATGTCACTGCTGCATCCTTTTGTCATTCGTGAGTTCCACCTCAGCTAAATAGCAGTCTCCCTCTTGCTTTTATTTTCCTATTTTGCTCTGCTCTAGTATGGTGGCTTTTACTAGCCTAAATGTTGGAGTGTGAAATTATTGAACAGATTTTTAGTTCACCGTTACAAGAAGCTCCATCCAGGCAGGCATTTCTGAGTTTTGAAAAACTCTGGTTGTTGCAGTAAGTCATATTCCAAAGCACTGCAGACAAGAACCTTGGTTTTTAGCTACATTATTTGTATAAGGAGTGATTATGCACTACTTTTCTCTCTCTTCAAATCTGTTGTATGATTTTTCTCTATCAGTTTAAAGCAAATTATCTTTTTTCCTTTTTATTTGGGATAGTTGTATTTGGCCACAAAGAGGGCCACTTGGTATCAGAACAACCTCACATATTTGCCTAATAATCCCTTTTAAGTAATCTGGCCCTTTGTTAATGGCTTTTTTTTTAAGCCAGTCATACACTTAGAATCAAAATTACCATCTAAATGAGGATGTTTTAAAACGCATGCCTAGGGGTTGCCAGTTTCACCTTTTTTATAGTTTTCCATGTTAAATTATGTAAAATAGAAATGGTATTTTAGTATTTAATGAGCTAACGCAGAACCTATTGAGACTGCCTCCCCTCCCCCACTATTTTCTTACATAGCCCACAAAATGCCTTTTAAGGTATGAGAAATGGCCATGAATTTTAAAGCATCTGTCAGAATGTAGCGGACACTTTCTTTACCATGACTCCCTCATTTTAGAAGCACAGTATTCCTGGTATTAATGATAATTGTTAGAAATCTGCACTTACCATTAAATTTTGTTACCTGATGTTACACACATCCAATAATTAAATTTCCATTTAACATACTAGACTGTTTTTCATGGTTTACATATTATTAGTTTACCAATTCAATTATCCGGGAATATCTCGTGCTAGGATATAATGAACTATCTATTCAAGATATATAAACAATATAAAAACTATTGTAGAGACATTAAAGTATCATATAAGGAAAGCTGTAATGAAATCAGGAACATTATGAGAGATCAATGTATGTTTGTTGGACATAAACACTTACATTGAGTTACAGATACTGTTGGTGATTTGGCATGAGAGAAAGGGAGGGGCTTTGCTTTAATGAATTTGCAAATATGGCAAGTGATAGGGACATTGATATGTACAGAATGGAAGGTGATGATCAGAGATCATATGATCCCATCTCCAGAGAAAAAGCACAATTTACTTTTTAATATTTTTGAACATGTTTTGTATTGCAACAGTTCAACAGATGAGTAAATCATTTTTTATTTAATATGGATCTAATAGATATGTGTGTCTAAATAAAATTTATTTTACATAGATTTAATTAGTTTTCTATGAAAATAGATTTAATTTACATTTTTACATATGACATTTCCATTTTCATCTTTGCATTTAAAATTATTCTACTTCAAATATAAATTATATGCAGTGTGTTATCTTCCATTTGACATACAAAAAGAGCTTTATTTAAAAGCTGAATAACATGAACATTTTTTGTTTCCCATTCATTCTGCTGTTAGGAGAGGGTCAATATAACCATCTTTTTATTCTCCCTCAATTTTATGTTTCAAAGATTTTTGTATGATTTTATTTTTCTATTTTGTGAGACTATTCTTTTTTATTATTATCATTTGCAGTTTTTTCATCCCTATACAGCCTTTAGGCTCATTTATAATTTAGTTTGTTGTGTGTGTGTGTATGTATGTGTGCCTGTGCTCCTAAGTGTCATGTGTAGTAGCCATTTTGTGAGGTGAACCTGCTAATGTTAGTTCGAGGATTCGTTGTTGTTGTTGTTTTAAAACTATTTTACTTATTGTTCTAATATAATTTCAATGTCCAGATTTATGTTTTATAAATTGTGTTTACAATTTTAATCTTCAATTGGATCACTTATTCCTTTTGGACATCGAAGTATTGCTTTATTTGTAGGAATAAAATAAACTCTAATTCTCCATCTTCTGAAAAGATGGCGCGTTCTAAAAAACAGAAACTGCATTACATTCTTCATTTTCCTATGCTGGCTAACAGAAATATCAAAATATAATGGCATATTAATAGCAATCACTAAATGAACTCTAAGATGAGCATAAACAAATTAAGGAATAAATATGAAACGGGATCATTTTGTCATAAAGAGCTTTCCTCCAGATAAGTATAAAATAAATCAAAATAGCAACACAAAAATAAACAACAAGATGATTAATTGGTTGGGCATGAGTCAGGTAGAAGTCTCTTACCATAACCGCCGTAGCTATGGTGACGAAACACAATGAGTACGTGGTGATTATGGGTGCTAAATTTGCTGAAAAAACATACTTTGTTATCAAAACTGGTGTTAACTATCAAACAAACAAACAAATAAATAGTAAATAGCTAAGAAACAGTCTGTTTAAAATATGTAAAGGTAAAGTCAGACTAAATTCGTCCAGGAATTTGTCACTTTACTTCCTTAAAATTCAGTTTCTTGGCTGGTGCCATAGTTTGAGGAGGACCCCAGGGCCCAGACCTGCCTGTAGTTTTCCAGGACCCTCTGGATCCTTCTATTTCCTCATTCTCCCAGGCTTCTCACACCTAAAGTCTCAATAGGATGTCCTCCCCTCTGACCCACTTTCCTGGTAGGTAAAGTTTTTCATGGGGACATACCCCTTGGACTAGTGTCTTGATATAAGTGAGTATATCCATTTAATTCTTTTTGCTTCTGGGTGAACTCACGCATTATGATAATTTCTAGTTCAATACCAAGAAAAATATATGCAGTAAACTTCGAACCCCTACCCAGACTAGCCGATGGACAGGACATTCTCCACCGTTACGTGGAGAAGGAGATCTGACTTTCACACAAACTCTTGTGCCCCATATTTGACCATGTCTCTTGGATGGGGACACCTGGTGGCACTCAGAGGAAGGATAATAGGTCACCAAGAAGAGACTTGATACCCTATGAGCATATACAGGGGGAGGAGGTCCCCTCAGCCACAGACATAGGGAAGGGGAATGGGGGGGGAGAAACGGGAGGGAGGGAGGAATGGGAGGATACAAGGGATGGGCTAACAGCTGAGATGTAATTTGAATAAATTAATAATAAAAAAGGAAAAAAATAAAAGGAAAAAAATTCAGTTTCTATGTCTGTAAGGGAAGGTTATAACAGTATACACCTAAAAAGAATGCTATAAAATGTTGTGATGTCAATATTTGTTACATCATTGTTTATCAGTCTTAGCTAGGACAATTCCCCTGGATATTTTTTCAATTGTATTGTTTAAGTTATTATAATTTATTCATATTATACTGAGAATGTTATCCCTTCTCTTGTATCTTCCCATTCCCACCCTCCCTCCTTCACCACCCTGTTCCCTACATATGGCCACTCACCTTTCAGGTCTCATCCAGGCAGCCTGTTTCCCCTTCCTCTGTGTGCTGCTAGGCCTCTCCACCAAGTGGAGGTGATCAAATTGGGGGCACCAGAGTTAAGGTCAGAGACACTCCCCACTCTCTCCACAGCCTTGGAGAATGAATTGTCCATTTTATATATCTGAACAGGAGGTCTAGGTTTACTGCATGCATTGTCCTTTGTTTGTAGAGAGCTGCTGGCCTTGATGCACTTCCTGTGCAGCTCCTGAATCCTCGGGTTCTTCCATTTCCCTGTTCTTTGATACCACTCTCATTGTTCCACCCTGAGTCCAGCATCAAGTCCCAGCACATATCCCCGTCCCCTGATGGGTGGAGTCTCTCAGAGGACATCTATGTTGGGCTAATATCCACTTACAAGTCAGTCTATATATCATGTGTATCTGTCTGGGTCTGGGTTACCTTACTCCGGATGATCATTTCTAGTTCTATCCAATTGCCTGCAAATTCCAAGATTTCTTTGTTTTTAGTAGTTAAGTAATATTCCATTGTGTAAATGTACCACAGTTTTGTTATTGTTGCTGCTGCTGCTGTTGCTGCTGCTGTTGTTTTCAATCCATTCTTCCATTGATGGACATCTAGGCTATTTTCAGATTCTGGCTATTACAAATAAGGCTGCTATGAACATAGTGAGCAAATGTCCTTGTTGTATGGTGGAGCATCTTTCAGGTACATGCCCAGGTCAGCAAAGTTGATGGATACAAGATTAACTCAAAAAGATCAGTAGCCATCCTGATAAGAAATAAGAAACAGGCTGAGAACACAATTAGGGAAACTGCACTCTTCAAAATAGCCACAAATAATATAAGTATCTTGGTATAACTCTAACCAAGCTAAAGAAGAACTTGTATGAAAAAACTTCAATGCTCTAAATAAACAAATTGAAGAAGATTTCAGAAGATGGAAAGATCTTCCATTCTCATGAATTGGGACAGTCAACATAGTAAAATGGCCATCTTACCAAAAGAAATGTACAGATTCAATGTAATCCCTGTCAAAATACCCACTGAAATCTTTACAGACCTAGAAAGATCAATTGTCAACTTCATATGGAAAAAAAATACAGAATAGTTAAAATAATCCTATACAATAAAAGATCTGCCGGAGCATTTTCCATCCCTGATCTCAAGCTGTACTATAAAGCAACTTTAATAAAAGTGGCATGGTACTGTCATAGAAATAGGCTGGTTGATCAATGGAATCAAATTGAAGACTCAGAAATAAACCCACAGATCCAAGTACACTGGATTTTTGATAAACAAGCCAAAACCATACAATGGACAAAAGATAGCATCTTCAACAAATGGTGCTGGTTTAACTGGATGTCTGCATGTAGAAAATAGATCCATATTTATCACCTTGCAGAAAATTAAAGTCCAAGTGGATTAAAGATCTCAACATAAAACCAGACACACTAAATCTGTTAGAAGAAAAATGGTGGAATAGCCTTGAACTCATTGGCACAGGAGACAACTTCTTGAACAGAACCCCAATAGCTCAGGCTCTGAGATCAACAATTAATAAATGGGACCTCATGAAACTGAAAAGCTTCTGTAAGGTAAAGGACATGCTAAAAGACCAAAAACAACTGGGAAAAGATCTCCACCAACTCTACATTGGACAAAAGACTAACATACAAAATACATAAAAAACTCAAGAAATTAAACACCATCAAACCAAATAACCCAGTTAAAAATGGAGTACGGAGCTAACCAGAGAATTCTTAACGAAGGAATATCGATTGGCTGAGAAACCCTTAAAGAAATGCTCACTGTCCTTAGGCATCAGGGAAATGCAAATCAAAATGATTCTGACATGGAAATCTTACACCTGTCAGCATGGCTAAGATCAAAAACTCAAGTGACAGCACATGATGGCAAGGATGTGGAGAAAGGGAAACACTCCTCCATTGCAGGTGGGAGTACAAAATTGTACAACCACTTTGGAAACCATTATAGCACTTTCTCAGGAAATAGGAAACAGTGCTACCTCAAGACCGAGCTATACCCTCTTGATATTTTTATTAATATTATGGCTAATAATCTGAAAGAACTTTAAGATACTGGACAACATTATTTTTAAAGATTTATTTTTAATTTCATGTGTGCGTGCGTGCGTGTGTGTGCGTGCGTGCGTATGTGTGTGTGTGTGTGTGTGTGTGTGTTAGCACACGTATGCCTATACATGATCTTATGGGTGCAGGTGCTCATGGATGTCAGAGCAGTGAGTGCCCCTGATGCTGCAGTTACAGTTGTGAGCCACATGACTGGGTGCTATAAACCTAGCTTGGGTACTCTGCGAGAGCAGTAGTCATTCTTAATCTCTGCACTATCTTTCCAGCCCATGAAGAACATTCCTTAAAAGAACATTATATTAGTTACCTTTTTTCTTTAATTACTTTTTTTTTTTTTTACAATTTATCCATATTACATCCTGATTGTTACCCCTTGCTCCTTTCCTCCTGTATCCACCCTCCCTCTCTCTTCTGCCATATTCCCCTTCCTTGGGGGCGGGGGCCTTCTCTCCCCTCCCCCTCCCCCACACACAAACAAAAGGAATTTACTTTAGCTCAGGACTTTAGAGGTTTCCATTCATCTTACTTGTCTGTATTGGGTCTGGGTCCCTGGTGCTGCAGAACATCATGGCAGTAGGAACGTGTGGCACAATATGTTCATTTTCAGTGGTCAGAGAACAGAAGGAAGCCAAAGGATAACTTTCAAAAGAGCAGTTACTCCAGCGACCTGTTTTCCTCCAGCCAGAACTCTCCTGGGAGAATTTCTATCAGTTCCCAGATACCAGCTGGGAAACAGCATTTAACGCAGGGGCCAATGAAGCCATTGCATATGAGAATTGTACAGAATTTAAGCCCAAAAGGTGAATTTTAAGACACAATACTTCTGGTGCTACAGAGGCTACTCAAAATAGTTATGTTATTATTCCTTAGCATTTAGCTAATGACTTAGACACACCACCTCATTTAATCTCACAAAAAACCCTGCAAGCATCAATTTTACAAAATAAAGAAACTAAGGATCAGAAAGGTGAGTAATTCATTAGGGGAATGCAGTTAATTATTTAGAACAATTAAATGTGTATATTACAGCTTTACTGAATTATCTGTACACTCACTAACTGCAAAGTTCAGAATATCTGTAAGGTGGACCTGAGTCAGACTCCAGAAATGAACAACCATACAACTTTTCTGAAATTTTGATTTTGTAATTGTTATTCAAACCACCACTAGGAACTACTTCAGGACTCCACACACTCTCTACCCAATCCTGCACAAGAAGCTGGGAAGTAAATAACAACACTGGGTCTCTGTCATGAAGGGGATTTGCACCTGAAATCAATGTAATTAATCTGTTACTTAAATAGTCTAGAAACACTCAAGCCCTAGGGGTGGCCAACATCTAAAGAAACAGAAGAAAGGCAGTGGACAAAGGTCATGAATATGTAAAATGAAATAATAGTTTTCCAGAAAGGGATACGTACGTTCTAAGGTAGAAAGGCATCACAAACAAAAGTACACACTCGTCCACTCCCTATTCCTATCACAACTCCTAGGAAAGAAGAAGTGTTTAAATGTACTATAAAAAGTTCACTAAACCAACTATTTAATTATTGAAATCTAAGTCCTCTATGGCTTCTGCATGTAAAATAAATGTGGTAGTCTTTCCTTTAGTCGCACGTCGATCTGTATATATTCATTTAGCAGAAGGAAGCAGTGTGTTCTCTTAATGAAACCAGGAAGCCCAGTGGGCAGTCCCTATGTACCTCAAATAAGGATTAAAAAACATGTTTTTAGCTGAAATAGAATTGCAGCACTTCCCCCACTCCCTTTGGTGATGCTCTATCCCCGCGCTCCATGCTTCCTTCCCACCCTCACCTCCAAACCCTGTTTTGTATGAACACCAGACTGCATGCAAAGACAACTTTAAAATATTAATTAACTGTGGAAAATTAGTAGCTTTACAATTAAAGGACATGGGCATGCGACCTATCTAAAGAGACCAAGCATCAACAATGATGAGGAATTACTTAAAGTGAATATGAAACACTAGTTTTATTCTACCAAGGAAACAAGAGTAAATGTGAAATGTGTTAGAGCCATTTTATGGTTCTGAATTTCCTGCTCAAATATGATATTAAAAATAAATTAGCCATTACAATTTTCCATTAAAATATCTCAATTTCCCCAGTGTTCCCTGAGACTGGATAGCAACGTTTTTACTTAAGCAACACTGGACAAATTCATTAAAAGATGCTGGAGGGAACTTGTCAGTACTATTCTGGGGATGGGAGACTTGACTGCAAGTCCTTTCATCTTTATTTAGGCTCTTCTGCTCTATATTTCCTTTCTGAGAAAGAATTTATCTCCCTCTAAAAACATGTTGGAGAAAATGGCAGTACCAACCTATATCATAATGCAGTAATCTATGTAATTAAATTATTTCATGGATCAATTGCAATGTGCAAATTGTGAAAAACTGTGAAATGTAATAATATGTCGGACATTATAATTTCTAATGGCTTATTTATTCTTCAAGGGTTTTATGCATTGATGCTCATTTGACTTCTTTGAACAAAGAAATGTTTGCTGGTCTGATTTGGTTCTTCATTCCTTAGACAAATTATGCAGAGAGCATACTCTTTGTAAAGCATTGTGTTGCAAGCTATTGGTGATAGTAACAAAACCACAACCTGCCTCAGCTTCTAAGGAGTCTATGGTCTAACACAAGCAGTAGGCTGTGTGTTGTAAAAGGAAAGGCACTGAAAATGTATAGGACAGGTTTAAAGGCATCTCTGTCTGTTGCTAACTGGTTCTCTGGTTTTTTTTTAATATGTGCTAATCAGAATAAAAATATCTTTCTGTAGTGATTGTCATGAGATAACCTGCATAAAGTGCCAGCAAAATTCAGTGCTCAATCAGTGGCATTCCTTTCTCCTAGTAGAAAAAAAATCAGGGTAATATGTGGAGAATATATAATCCAGTTGCATAAAGAGTACCGCAAGAGTTTTACTATATATTCCTAATATAATGGGTTTCAACTGAGGGGATACATATTTAAAAGCATCTGAAAAGCTTTTGCAGCTCTCCCAATTACTACACTTCCCTTTGAAGTCCAACCTTCCATCTTCTCCCACTACACCCCACTGTGAGACATCCAGGATATTATAAAGAACTGAAAGGCTGAGGAGCAAGAGCAATAGGAAACAAATAAAATATCTCTCATGTAGGCACTGATGCTCTCCATTCACTCAGGACAGTCATAACACTGGACTAGAGGAATGCTTACGCTGGTATTCTGTAACCTAAGACTTCCAAGTCTCACCTCACAACAAGTATGATTTTGAAGGTTTTCTGTTCCCAGTAACTAACACTGTGACAGTCCTGTATTAATCACCTTGAAGATGTTACCCACTTGAAGAATAAATTGTGGAATTAACCACTTTGCATCAAATTTACTATTATTTCCAAGAGTTGTTTGTTTGTTTAACTTATAACACACTTTGTTAAAGCTATTATTATAACAGGCATCTGTTAATAACAGCAGTAGTCAGGAGGCAAGGGTGCCTCCAAGAGAGACACCTATAAGGACGGAGCACTGGAAGAGGTGGAGTCATAGCCATTCCGACAGGTGTAAGACAGAATCTCAGAGTCATTTTTAAAAAATATTTGTTTTAATACATTATATAGACCTTTATATTATTAAATACATAAAATAAACTACATACATACAGCAAGAAGAACCAGAAACAAGCAGGGATTATATTAATGTTACATTCCTAGAATTTGGACTGTTTGTATTTGGCAACTTTGAAGAAAATATCTTTCCTATCTTGGTGAGTCTAAAAATCTGAATCTAAATCAATATCTGTCATATCTCCTCTCTATTCATTGGTATAGAATATTGCATATTGATGCAAAATAAGTGTAATTTTAATTTTAATACATTGGTGTAGAATTCAAATTTAAGATTATTCTTCATACACATTATATATGTATATAGATAGATATAATTTCTACTCTAATATGAGGTATTGTACTCATAAAACTCAGCCATTTTTATTTCCCTTATCACTAAGGGCACTGATCATTTCCTTAAGTGTTCTGAGCCATTCTTACGAAGAGAATTCTCTGTTTTGCTCTGTATTTCATTTTTATTGATTTCTTTGGTTTATTGGTGCTTAATTTCTTGAGTTTACTTTATATTTTGGATATTAGCCCTTTGTCAGATGTAGAGGTGAAGATCTTTTCCCAATCTATACACTGCTGTTTTTCTTCTATTGATGGTGTCCTTGGCCTTACGGAACCTTTTTCAGTTTCATGAGGTCCTAGTTAATAACTGTTGATCTTAGTGCCTGTGTTGTTGATGTTCTGTTCAGGAACTCGCTTCCTCTGTCGACGAGTTCAAGGCTATTCCCTACTTTCTCTTCTAATAGATTTAGTGTATCTGGTGTTATGTTGAGGTCTTTGATCCACTTGGACTTTATTTTTGTGCAGGGTAATAAATAATAGTATTTTAGCATTTCTTTAGATGTAGACATTCTGTTAGACCAACACCATTTGTTGAAGGTTTTTGTTTTTGTTTTTGTTTTTTACATTTTATGGTGTTGGCTTCTTTGTCAAAAAGTCAAGTGTCCATAGGTCTGTGGGTTTATTTCTGGGTATTCTATTAGATTCTATTGATCAATCAGTCTATTTCTATGCTAGTACCATGCAGCTTTTATTACTATTGGTCTATAGTACAGCTTGAAGTCAGGGACAGATATATGTCCAGAAGTTCTTTTATTGTACAGAATTATTTTAACTATTTTTATAATTATTTTTCCATATAAAGTTAAGGATTGCTCTTTAAAGGTCTATAAATAATTGCATTGAATCTGTAGATTGCTTTTGGTAAGATGGCCGTTTTTGCTCTGTTGATCCTCCTGATCCATGAGCATGGAACATCTTTCCATCTTCTGATGTCTTCTTCAGTTTCTTTCTTCAGATAATTGAAGTTCTCATTATACAGTTCTTTAGTTACGCCAGGATATTTTATATTATTTGTGGCTATTGTGAAGTGTGTGGTTTCAATACTTTCATTTTAAAACTGAAGTGACAGCACGTGTTGAGGATGTGAAGAAAGGGGAACACCTGAATTCTGTTGAGAGTGAAAACTTGTGCATCCACTTTGGAAATGTATCTGGTTTTATCTCAGAAAATGGAAACAGCTCTAACTCAAGAGCCAGGTATATCACTGCTGAGTATATACCCAAAAGATGCTCGACCATACAGCAAGGACATGTGCTCAACTATGTTCATAATGGCTTTATTCATAATAGCTAGTAACTGGAAACAACCCAAATGTCCTGCACATGAGGAATGGATATAGAAACTGTGGTACATCAACACGATGGAATACTACTCAGCTATTAAAAACAAAAACATTTTGAAATTTTCAGGCAAATGGATGGTACTGGAAAAGCTCATCCTGAGTGAGGTTATCCAGTCCCAGAAATACACACATGGTATGTCCTCACTTACAAGCAGCTTCTGGCCATTTATCACAGGATGAACATATTACAACTCACAGATGCAAAGAAGATATATAACAAAGAGGACCCAAGGGAGGATGCTTAAATCTCATTCAGAAGGGGAAATAGAATGGACAGTAGAAGTGATTGAAGAGAGGGAACAAGGCAGGAGAGGGAGCACAGGGTGGAGATGAGACCTGGGGAAAACACAGGCAGGAAGACAGAGGGCATGCAGAGAGAAAAGGAACCATGGCAGTGGCGTATCTGACAACCTAGAGACCACAGACCGAGGAGGCTTCTGGGAGGATATGAGGGTCACTCTAGCTGAGACTACTAGTAGCAGGGGTCATGGAGACTGAAGAAGACCCACCCTAACTTGACAGGATTCTTAATAGAGGACACCACCCCACCCACAAAACCTCCGACCCCAAATTTCCCCTACAACATAAGATGTGCAGGGATAAAGGTAAAATAGAGATTGAGGGGGAATGTCCAAGCAATGCCTGGACCAACCTGAGACCCACTTCATGAGAGCGAGCCAATCCCTGACACTACGAAGTATACTTTGCAACACTTGTAGACAGAAGCCTAGCATAACTGTCCTCTGAAAGGCTCCACCCAGCAGCAGATCTAAACAGATGCTGTCATTGCCAAACATTGGGCGAAGCTTAGGGAGTCTTGTGGAAAAGTGGGGAAAAGAAAGAAGGCCCTGGAGGGGACAGGAATGCCACAAGAAGACAAACAGAGCCAAATAGCCAGGGTCCAGAGGAGCTTGTGGAGACTGAAGCACCAACCAAGGACTATACATGGACTGAACCTAGATCCCCTACACAGATGTAGCTGATGGGCAGCTTAGACTTCATGTGGATCCCCTAGTAAGGGGAGCAGAGGTTGCTTCTGACATAGACACTGTTGCTTATAAAACAACACTCGATCATTTCCTCCTGGTGGGGCTGCCTTGCCAGGCCACAGGGGCAGAGGATGCTTTTCCTCAGTCCTGGTGCAACTTGATGTGTTTGGGTACATTGATGTGGGCCTCCCCTCTTCTTGAGAAGTAGAACAAGGGGATGGGGAAGAGTGTGGGAGTGTGTGGCTGGGAGGGGAAGAGGGAGGGGATATGATCAAGATGTAAAGGGAACAAAAAACAAATGAATGAATGAATGAGTGAATGAATGAATAATTTAAAAGGGGTGGAGTCTAACAGGAGAGAGGAGCTACCTTAGTGAGAGTTGGGAGCAGATTTGTATGGGCTCCACAACACTGGATTGGCGGCTTTGTCCAGTGTTGAGGTGTCAGAAATGCAAGGAGTGGTAGATGCTGTGGCAAGTTCGTAATATTTAGTTCTAAAACATCTTTGAGAATGCCTGAATTTCATTCATCCCATGAGGAGGTTTGAGAGGAAAAAACAGAGACGTGATGAGAGCAGAACTTTACTTTGAACAGATAAACTTGCCATTAGCAACATGAGGAGAAGGCAAGCTGGGGCACGGATATTGCCCAGGTCACTGGTAATCGAGTTCTTAAATGGTGGCAGGGGCAGGAACAGAAGAAACACCTCATGAATTGTTAGAGAAGAAGAGACAGCCCTGGTAAGCATGGTGAAGACAATCAGGAAGAGAAAGTTATACAGAGGAATCAGAGTTCGGTGATATGAAATAACTATCCCGTTTACAGATGTATAAATGCAAAGGGAAACTATTTTGGCAAAATAGAATATTCAGTTAACAAGATATCTAGGTCTGAATTAGGTTTGCACTTATAGCATTTGAGTTATTATGAAAACATCAAAATTTATTAAGATTTTTCTCTCCTTCCTGTCTGTATCTTTTCCTGAAATGCCTAGTATCAGAGGCTTCTCTTGCAGACATCTAGGCTCTTGATAACTATCACTATGAAAACTATTTTTTGGTCACTATCCCAATGAAAACAGACCTCACTAGGAAGCATACAGGACATAATGTCAAGGAGATTATAATCCTTATAATTCAGGGTTGAGGGGAAGACCAAGATGTCCATTTTATTAGAAGAAAAGTATTCTTACATCATCATTTAAGAATAATTCTCAGATTTATCTAAATAGTTATTTATGGTCTTATATGCCTATTACCAAAAATTTTGTTACTGATCACTTTCATTTTAATAAAATTTATTTATTAAAAAATTTAGACTCATATAGGTGCACAAGATATCCCAAACTAATCTCATATAAGAACTGAAACCATTAAAGAAAAAAAAAAAGAAGATTCACATAGGAACAAAATTTCAAATGGTGGTGATAAGCGATCCCACCTATGTAACTATGGAAACCTTCTGTTTGTTTTCTTTAAACTTGTCCTTTTTGCCTCCCACATGGATTATGGTGAGAAATATATGATTCATAGCAATTGAATTTCTATTTTCAATAGGTATATGGACATTAGAGACTGAAAAATACTTGTATAGTCGGTCATGAGATCAGAGCTTTAACTACTAGAATTTAGATTTCCACTCCATTAAGGAAAGTCATCTTATGTAGAGCAATGTGGAAATGATGCATATTTTTCCTCCTTAAGCAAGTTATGATAACATATATATTGAAATATTTTTAAAGCATAGCTGTATATGAGAATGCCCACATTTATGTTTTTCAAAAATTTTATTTCAGTAATGAGCTTAAAAAATCATTCAAGAAATTTTTACGGATAAAGGTTGGGATAAAGAAGTATGTGACTCACATAAACTAATTAAATAAATATTTGAAAAATACTAGAGTAACTGTGGTGAGCCATGCATCTGTGTTTACCAAACTTGCAGAGAAGCACAAAGTCATACACCGAGAATCAAACAAAGTGAAGGACAAACAAGCAGGACGGTGGGAAGAATAGGATACCCAGGGCCTTTGATGGTAGAAAAAACATGTGATTTGAATTGAAACTAGAATAAAAGTAGCCCATAGAAGGGGGAATGGGAGGGGTCACAAATCATATAGGCACTTCTTAGCAGACAAATACTGAGATGTTCTATAAGTTGAGAAGGCAAATCTGGTGCCATTTAAAGTTTTTCCCACTTGACAGGCTAATTTGTTGTTTGAATAGCCTCTTCCCTCTGTCTATCCCTGCGTGCCCTCCTGCCTTGACTATCCTTTGCCTGGAGAATTCCACTTTGTTTTTAAAGGCTCAGCTCAATGCATCTTTAAGTTTCCAACTCGTCTTGATATCTTCCATTGCTCCAGGATGGACTGGCTATCCCTCAGTGTCCCCTCTCCTATATCACAACTGTTTCCTTCTGAACCAAGCAGCGGCTATGAGAAGTCTGGGTCATATGCTTTGTGATGCCTTGGCACCTTTTAACATCTGCCATGTAGTAGATATCCAGGAAAGAATCCTCCTAAAAGGTTTTATTTTTAAAAACGTGAACACGTGAAATGATTTTTTTACTCATCTTCAAAGAAAGAACTCTGTGGAAGGTGACATTGATGCTATCTTCATGAAAACTGGGAAGCTACCAAGAAAGTTTTCTAATATCATGAGAAACGGTAGTGTTGAATAAGACTGGCTTGGAACTTTAAGAACCAAAATCTTTATCAGATCACAGAGTGATCACTTTCAGGGATTATCATGCTTAAAAGTATAATTATATCTGTTTAGGATAATTTACTTTTACTTATCTCTTTATTTCACCTTCATTTTCATCATGGAACTGCCCTACTATTCAAAGAGTATTTTAAATCAATCATGCCGATATAAGAACAATAAGTAATTAAAAGGGCAAACAAAGGTGATTTATAAATTTGAATAAGTGAAAAAGCACTAAATAATGATTTTTAATGCATGTGTCTTGATAGTTAAATTCACATGTCAAGTTTTAAGTAACCAATAAATGATTAAAACTTTGGCTACCTTATTTACTTTTTGGTGATTAAAGTGTTATCTCATAATGTGCAAGTCATGAGCTTTGTGAACTGAACTAGCAGGTAATTTTTGTTGAGCACTGATTTAATACTCTGGTTTTTCCTTTATCTGCTCCAGTGCTATGCTTACGATGGTTTTAGCAATTGCTTTATCAACGGTAAGCAGGTTTCAGCATTTGCAAGTGTCCTTTTACTATCTCCACAACGGCCAATGCAAAATCCACTTTTGTAAGGAAAAAAATCACAACCTTTGAGTCTTAACTCAGTTATAGGCCCTTGAGTGTTCAGTGATGTGAAAAGTGACATCTATCTGTGAATTAAGAAACCTTAATTACACCAAGAGTGTACTTCATTACATAATACATAATTCAGGAGAAGATTCCATATGTTGAAAATTCAATTTAAATTTGAGGTTCAAATTTACTCTCTACTTTTAATCATTTCCAAGGCAATTTAAAATCTGGACAAAAACTTTTGAGACTTTCTCCCTCATGCAGTCAAACAGGCTACACAGGTCTGCTGCAATGTACTTTGTTAGATGATTTAAGATTGCTAAACACAATCACAAAGATATTGTCACTTTGGCAACTCAGTGAACTAAGGCTGAGTATTCTCTAGGCTTCCAGATTTATCCTTTCAACAGACACTGATTTCCAAGTCAGGCCTTTCCCAACCTTCAAACTATCCTCTGTCACCTTCTCATTATGATTAATGCCTTATCAGGAAGTACTGTCCATTTTCATCTCAGAAGCAAAGAAAATATTACATTGGATCAAGTTAAATAGAAAATGGTCAATGCTAAGCATTTCTTGAGTTGACTACTATTCTCTGCTGGCAACTGCTGTTCAAGTATTCATCTAAAAGATGCCTCCAGGTACACAAATCAAAAATAGAGAGTGATAGCTGAAACAAACTGGACTTTATTTCATCGGGCTTAGCTTCTTCGGCGGGTTTCAGCAACCAACTCCCATCACAAAATTTATCTTCCTTCTTTCTCTTGTTCACCATTCACTTGTCTTCCAAATGCTTTTGTGAGTTGGCAAATCTAGGCACTAACTGCTCAGCAGATGAACTAAATGGAAAAACAAGCTATTAAGCCAAGGAAGACAGCTTTATTAGAAAATTTAGCTGAACAGAAAAGTGGAGAGAGCTCTTGTCCAGTGTCCACCCACCATGAAGCCGATTTAGGAGCCCTTTACAGAGGGGGATATTGGATGTTCCCGGCTTGGAGGGTACTTGGAGACTCTCAACTTGATGAAACATTTCTGTTCTTAATCTACCCAGTCACAGGCTATTTTAAGAATAGTGATTTCCTCCCCCACTGGTTATTTAAACTACCAGAATACACAATCAACAGGCTGGATGTGTTAGCTGTCCAAACAGCCTGGTAAAGTTAGATACTGTGTTCCTAATGAGCACCTTCAAAATTAGTCCTTGAGAAAGGGATTTACTGTAAACAATTATTTCTTTGTTTTCACCAGAGTATCCAGCCTCATCTCTGGCCATGTATGAAGCCCTCTCACCTGTCTTCTCCTCTTCACAAAATCCTTGGGCTCCTTTGCTTTCCTATAGCATCCCAGGTAAACTCCAGCCTGCAGTGCTGCCCACCTCCTCCTCTCTTTCTTCCTAACATACTTTCAACTCTCACTGACAAGTGGAGACATAGGGCCAAGAGTTCCTTTAAGCTGCCTTTGCAGAGGGCTTTTCCTCTATAGGCTTTCCGATGTAACACAGTCCCTTATAATGAAATTATGTCCATTTCCCCACCACCACCACCACCTTTTCTTTAGTACTTGTTTTTGTACAGAACATTATATATTTTTTCTATCTTTTTCATTGTACTAATAAGATTTCCAGGGCTGGAGAGATGACTCATAGGTTAAGGATACCGACTGCTCTTCCAGAGGTCCAGAGTTCAATTCCCAGGAACCATATGGTGGCTCACAACCACCTATAATGTGATCTAATGCCTTCTTTTGGCCTGCATGTGTATGTGCAGGTAGATCACACACACACACACACACACACACACACACACACACACACACACACACGTATAAGATTTTCATCACTGTGACAAAACCCTTGAAGGTGTCAAATTTTAATGAAGAATGGATCCAATGATCTGGCTAAGCACATAAAAACATTTGTTACACAAGCCTGGGTAGCCTGAGTTCCATTTTCATATTACATTGAGGAAGGTAAGAAATAATGACTGAAAGTTGTCTTCTAGTATCCATACACACTACGACACTCTCTTACATGCATATAACAATGAAAATTAATTTAATATCTTGGTTTGTTTTTGACTCATGGATTTCAGTGGTTTCTGACTATGAAGTAGCTGGTCCCATTGCTTTGGGTCCATGACAACGTATAATAACATGGTGGGAGAATATGTTGTTGAGTCTGTGGTAGCTGGGAGAGGAAATGGCTCACATCCAATACTCTCTTCAAGGGCACCCCTCTTGTGACCTAACTGAGGCCTCAGTTTCTAAAATTTCTTCTCTCTCTCTCTCTCTCTCTCTCTCTCTCTCTCTCTCTCTCTCTCTCTCTCCTACCACAAAAGAGTGACCGGACTTTTTGAGGACATTTAAGAGCCAAACATTAACTTCCACATTTTTCTTTTCTAAGATAATGTAAATGTAATTTCCACAATGTCATAGATTCATACCTAGTTTACTTTCTCTTTTTATCCCCTATAATGGGAGGCTTATTACATACTGAGCAATTTTTTCTTGATAATTGGCTTTTTCTTTTTCTTTCTTTCCTTTTTATAACTTAAAATCTCTTATTCAAGTAAGTCCCTTTTAAGGAAAAAAGTATGAGAATGTTTTTTTTTCAGAATAACACTGGTGATACCATTTTCATACCCCAAGCTTCTGATGGTTCCAACATGGAACTCAGATTTCAACTCAAGCAGCCCCAGGGGAACTTCTCAATATTCATGTCACAGCAAGTGGTAATTTTCTCCATAGCATATTCCATTTATAGGAATCCATGAAACAATGACCAGTTGATTAAACTCTGTTTTTCCCAAATTGTAAATTCCAGAAGATAGAAAAACTGATAAAGTTTGTTGTTACTAGTTACTTTCTGGCTATCACATATAATTGTGAGCTGCTCAAAAAATATTTGAAGAAAGACTTTCCCATAACTTGAGGAGATTGAATACTTGTTGGGTAATAAATAATCAAAGGGTAATAAGGAACAGCAATGAAAAGTAAGAGAGGAGTGGGTCAAGTGGGTAGTCATTTACAAAACTGTAACACTCTTAAAATATTTTAAATTAAACTCTTTATATTTATGAACACTTGATCTGGAGAAATCCTTGTCTTTTATACATAATAGGAAAGTGGTTCTGGAAGAATGCAACATCCTCTAAGTATCCACCCAGGCATCACACTCTTAGATGAAGCCTTGGCACATGATTCAGACTTCTACCACTTGCGAAAACGGAAATCAGTTGTGAAACAAGTTATATCAAGTGCCTAAAAGCCTCCTGATGATGCCTGGGTTGAATATGCCTCAATACCTCTTCTCTTTCATGTTCAAGCTTTGCAAATGCCACCTAGATTAAGGGCATAAATCTACTGAATATCAGTGTCTGCCCTTCTAGCTCATCTTCTTTACACTGTAGTAAATGTGCATAATGAAATATCAGTGTTAAGAGCTCTTCTTCCGAACTTGATACATCTTGTTGTGACAACTCACACCCAAAATCTTGTCCCTGTGCCTGAATGAAGAGGATTACAGGAGTTAGAGGCTAGCCTAGGGGAAAAAATGACAATAAGCTCCAGAGTCACCTGGGCTACAGGGGACCCTGAAAAAAAAAAGCAAACAAAAGTTCATTTCTGCCTCCTCAGACTAATCTTTTAACCATCTTCCTACAGTCTCTTCCACAGTCATAATTGACTTCCCCCAATATAGCACAGCATTAAGTGACCTGAAATTTTTATATAACTTGTTTCCAATGCTTGGACTACTATATTCTCTTGAAATACATCTATTAATTTTTCAGATTAAAATAAAATAAAAGGGAAATCATTCTGGAAATTTACCTAAGTAGTTAGTAGCTTCAATCTTTGGAAGTTATTATAATTCTGTTATAGCTCATAATTAGTAAATCTTTATGATTTCATGGAATGTTTATTGCACGAAGGCTTTAGGACATGTGGACCTGCCTAAGGTCATGGATAGGAGAGTACCCATAATCAATATATTTCTAGGACTTAATACAGTATATAGCAGATCACACTAGTTTGTGAATGTTCCATTAATAAATCAATACATGATTATATTTGAATAACATTAATCATACTCTGTGATTTGAATGAGTCCTATCTGAGATAAAGTAAATATTGTATTCCATCAGTAATGTGGGACTCAAGTGTTGAATAAGCTTAGGAGCAGGTGCTTTGCCTACTGAGCCATCACACTGGCCCTTCTACAGAAGTAAGGAATAATCTTACTTAGTGAATGTATGCCCTGGTCTTCAGCAATGGAGCAACCATTATCTCTTCTTTCTTCTGTATATCACCCTAAATAACCGTGGATTGTATTTTATCATATTTTATCCTCTTCATGACCACTGGATAAATACACACATACACACAGTTTTTACTACAGCCTCTCCAGTAGATATTTTTACTCTGACAAGCAGATAAAACTAATATTTGAGAGACTAAATAACTCTCTTTTGTTTACCAGACAGGACAAGTAAAGAAGCTTACTTGCAAAAACTGCTCTTATCTATTGACACCTTGATAATTTCCTTGTCTGTCTGCTTTATTGATTGAAGATATGAAGTAGATATTGCTAAATTTTAAAACTTCAAAGCTATCCATGGTGATCACACCTTTATTCCCAGCACTTGGGAGGCAGAGGCAGGTGGATCACTGAGTTCGAGGCCAGCCTGGTCTACAAAGTGAGCCTAGGACAGCTAAGGCTACACAGAGAAACCATCTCAAAAAACCAAAACCAAACCAACACAAAACAAAAACAGAACACAAACAAACAAACAAACAAAACAAAACCCTTCATAGTTGCTGTTCAGTATGTTTTAGGTAGAATATTAGGGCCTGAACCTAAATATACTTTCTTTACTTGATTTACTAACAACCTCTAAGAAAATCTCTGACCTATTACAAATTTTCAGAAGGGGATGACACAAACTGAGACTTAAAAAGAAATAATCTGGCATTAAAGAAAGAGAGAGAGAGAGGGTAGCCAGACAATATTTCTGGTAGAAATGCTATAACGTCTTCCATGGAAAAGTCAGCTGGGATGAAATCAGCATGGAAGCAGAGGGTAGGTAGAAGAGGACAGGAGTGAAACCAGAATCACAGACAGAATTCAGATCTTGACCTAGTTAGTATCCTGACAACTCAGGACGTCTTAATGCTTTTGAATGGTTTCAGAAACACATGAGCATAGAAGTAAAGTACAATGGTGGGGATTTTCTAGGGGTTTTAAAAATCACTGTTGTTAATGTAAAGGTCAAATTATAGATTGATGTTAGAATGACAGAGGGAAAAAATTTTTTAAAAAAGCAGAACAAGGGAAAGGCTGCCATTTGACATGGAAGAAAGAGGAGTAAACAGGAAAAGCGTTGCTCAACATACAGTTGTGCTTTCATGTGAGGAAAGAGAAAGAGTCAAAAATTAATCTCTAGGCTTACGTGACAAGGTGGTTGCTAGGGGCAATAAGGGAAAGGGTGTTTCTAAAGACAACAATGTAGTTTAAGGTTTATTTGAAGCAGGTGATAATAAGATTTAGCTCAACAGAAGGATGTAAGCTCAGTAGAGGAATCTGAAATTTGATGCAGAGGAAGGTGAAAGCTGTTAATAGGTCGTATAATAAAGAGGACCACAAATATTGAGTTGTTTGGAATATCAAAAGAGTGGAAACTTCAACAGAAAACAGTGACGTGTCAAATGCATATTCCAAATGATTTTTGATGATTGCTTTATATAACCCTGACCTCAAAGAAGATTTTATATTGCTTTGGCATGTTACTTGGTTTCCAGTATCGTCAGAAGTGGTCAACATGTGAAGCAAATTGGCCTCTGCTTTTCTCCAATCTCCAATTACTTATACCAGTGGAATTTTATCAAAATTAACATAAGTAGAAGGCTTGATGGCACAGAATAGTAAAAGGGAGTGAATTCTGGGGTGACCAGAACTCCTCTTTCATATCTATGAGACAGTTCAAATGTGCCGCAGAATGTACACATTTGTCTCATATCTCATCTTCCTCCTCCTCCTCCTCCTCCTCCTCTTCCTACTCCTCTTCCTACTCCTCCTCCTTCTCCTTCTTCTTCTTTGGATTTTCAAGACAGACTCTTAGGAAATAATTTCTTTACTTATTTTGTTTTATCATATCTTATCTTATCTTATTTTCTTTTATTTATCACTAAGAAACATGCTAGTTTTTCTTTTTCTTTTTTCCTTTTTTTGTTGTTTTTTTTTTGTTGTTGCTGTTTTGTTTTTGTTTTTTTTTTGTTTTTTTTTTGTTTTTTTTGTTTTTTTTTTTTTTTTGAGAAAGGATTTCTCTATGTAACCCTGGCTGTCCTGGAACTTACTCTGTAGACCAGGCTACTTCAAACTCAAAGAGATCCACCTGCCTCTGCCTCCTGAGTGACAGAATTAAAAGCACTAACACCACCCAGACCTAACCTGATCTTTCTTATTAGCAGACTTGGATTTAATAAACTCTGACAGCATTGGGCAATTGCCCCACCTTTCTGTGATTATACCTTCCAATCTCTAAAATAGGGTCAATAAATAATCCACACTCTTTCATTGGATAGTGTCTACCTGTTACTTAAGGCAAGTTATGTATATTACTATGGTCATAATACATACTATCATTTACATCTTTAATTCCTGTCAACTGGTAATGTTAAGAAATCCTCACAAGACATTAGTGAGATCAGTCAAGAGTACTAGCTGTTCAATCAGAGGACACAATTTGGATGCCCAGTATCTGTATGGTAGCTCCAATTATTTTAATTACAGTTACAAGGTATTTGATGTTCTTTTTTTACCTCTACGGGCACAAGCCGAACATCCAGTACACAAACACACATTCAAACAAAACACTATTTATGTGTAAAATTAAGTGAATTTACAAAAACATGAAAAAATTTTGCCCAAAACAATTATGGACAAGTAAGTGTAGATCCTCACAAACTAAAATGTTTTAAATGCATATCACTTGTGTCCATCAAGGGAGAAATATGAGAAAAGCTTTAAATTTCTTTTTCTTTTAGTTCCATATGCAAAGAGCCCATCAACTCTTACTGAAATAAATTACCAAAATTATTACTCAAACTTATTACACAATTGTATCACTACTCTAGAGGTTACGTGGTAAATAGTCACAGCATTTGTAACACAGGCAAATGAATAACAAAGTTTTACCCCAATCTTCTAGTCTGTTCTTCACAATGAACAGTCTGAAAAATGCTTTATATGTCATCATAGTTCCCCTGCTAGCCTTTAGGTTTCCCTGGAACAAACGACTTCCATTTCATTCTACCATCTTGAAAAAAACTAGTTCCTATGAAGGTCACATTGACCTCTCTGCTGCTAAATCTAAAGGTCGATTTTCAGTCCTGGTCCTGACACATAAGAAGAACTCAATAATGTTGGTTCAATGACCATTTTATTATACCTGCAATTATAATGTCTGTGCTTACATATCTAAACCCTCCAATGGTGTTTTGGTTGATGTCAGAAATGTTCCCTATAGGGTCATGTTTCTAGCTGTAACACTGGTTTGGAGGTTGTAGAGATTGTTTCTCAGAAGTGGATTACAAGCAATAGCTCTGTTCTCAGATTCCTGATTTTCACAAATGTGTGGAGCTTCTCCCTGATGCTCTGGCCACCATAAAAATATGTCGTGAATTTCCCCTAACATAATTAAGTGAAACATGGGCCAAGACAAGTATTTTCTCCCTTAAGTTGTTCCTGTCTAGCATTTGGTCATAATTATTTTAAAGTTTGCTAATACACCTAGATTATATAGACTCCCCTAGAGGAGAACTATCACTCACTTCCCCAGAGCACATCATTTGGCATAAGTATACATTCTATAAATTATATATGAATTCATGGATTTTCCATAATAAAGTTCACTTCATCCATACGCTCAGGAATAGCATTTTCTGCATTTATGTAATGTCAGATGTGCTTCCTTTGTCTTTTCAAGGTTCTTTGTTAAGATACTTGAAAGTCTGTCAGTGGTCTTCTGGGACCATATTGCTCTTTGAGATCACCTTGAGCAGCTTAAGCTTATCTCACACTAAATCTATGGCAGTTCCTCACATCTACAAGCAGGGCATGTACCCCTGATAATTTCTAGGTTACACTTAGATTATTTTCTCACTGACCTACCTGTTTCTCTTCTGTCTCTACTGCATACAGGTAACAGAGAGGGAAGGATATAAGGCTCTGAACAAAGAAAGCCAACAAGCTGCCTTCCATCTTGTAATGCTCCTATTTCTCATCTATACATTATCTATGCTACTTTTCAAGCTTAAACAAACAGAAACAAGGAAATAGCAACAGCAGCAGTGATGTCTCTGGAAGAACCAATGAACAGCCTCATGGTCTCCTCTTTTTTTTTTTTTTTTTTTTTTTTTTTTTTTTTTTTTTCATTTGGAAACAAGAGAAGTCAAGTGCTTCTGAATTTCCATAAGTTTTAAAAATTGGAGCCTATTTCTTGAATATAAAATTTTGGGGGCCAGGGAACATAATGATCAGGCAAATTAAGAAAAAAAAAAACTCTTAAAAGTTTAATAGTTCATGTTTGTCTTTGTTCTATAAACAGTTGCATTCTTTAAAATTATAGTCTTTGACCATGTTTGAAACTTTTTGATTAAAATAATCTAGTAAACAGGAGGTTTCCAATTATAATTAAAAAATTCAAACACTTTGAAAACTTTTTCTTCTATAATGCAGCTATTTTCTGCAGTGAATCTGCATCCATTGTTTCTCTAAAGTACTTAAGCATTCTGTCTCATTTAAAATTACTAAACAAAGATGTGTTGGTCAATATAAATCCAGGAAATGGCCATAACAAAGCAGTTAAATAGAAACATTAAATAAACATACAAAATACCAGCCCTCTCTTTGCTGTTCCTTTCCCTATAGAGCCAGCACATAGGATGAAGGATTATTGCTTAGTCTCCTTTGCAACTGGAGACTGAATCATTTGACCCAATCTGGCCAACAGATCTGTAAGAAAAGCTCCAGAGGAAAGGGAGTTGAGCCCCTAGGTGGACTACAAACTTGTCAACTTAGCTCTGAAGATTGGAGGTTTACTTTTTCTGTATCCATTTGGACCACTGTGAATGACACCATTACTACCACAGAGGTTGGAATTAAAAGGCTTGCAAGAGCCAAGGCCCTCACTGACTTTACTAAGCCTCTGAGGCACAGTCCACTTCTTATCAGGTAGTGCTTTTACTGCCTTATTGTTTAAGGTACTTTAAATTAAATTATCCTGTTATATCAAAAAGTCTGAGGTTATACAATTACTTGAACTATGTACTTAAGCCCAATTTCTAATCAGCAATTCTAACAAACAAAGTCATTCTAGTGTTTGTGTGTGTGTGTGTTTGTGTGTGTGTGTGTGTGTGTGTGTGTGTGTGTATTCAATTTTACCTTAAGCAAAAAAGTCTTCCTATTTTCTACCAATGATAGATCTGTTAATAGCAGTAATAGAGATTGTATTAACTAAATTCATCATGGCTTTTCTTAGGATGTAGGTAGTCTTAGCAACTCCTTCCCATGGCTATGTGGATGCACTCATGGTATTTAGATTTTCTCAGAGTAGTGTGGGTAGTAGTTAAGAATATAAGATAGAACCAAATCATTCATTTTATCTCTGAGAAGAAAAAATATGTTTTAAATATGATAAGATGTCACAACCTGCTTTCAGGGAACACCTTCAAATGATCTAAAGCATTCTTTTGTTTGTTTTGTTTTGTTTTTTTGTTTGGTTGGCTTTTTGTTTTGTTTTGTTTTGTTTTTTGTTGTTTTCCAAGACAGGGTTTCTCTGTGACCTCAGCTGTCTTGGCATTTACTATGTAGACTAGGGTGGCCTTGAACTCAGATATTCACACATTTTATATAAGATAATGGCTCCTGAAACCTTACCTTTCATCCATACAAAAGGTGATAGGAAATCATACTTATAAGACACTAATAATGAGTATGCTTCTTCATAAAAGACAATCCAACACTTCAACTATCCATCTCTGCCCTCAACATAATGACACAATACTTTGGATCAAATGAATTCTAGATTTACAGTCTGATTTTCAATATGAGATTTTCTATTTATTCTATATTTCCTTTTAAAGAGGCACACTAACTATATCTAGAATTGAACCTTTTGTAGGAAAGTATAATGAATGGTGTAGTGTGATGGTTATTCTTGATGATCAACTTGACTACATCTTGAATTAACTAAAGTCCAAAAATGGAGAGGGACAACAGTGAGGGATTTTTAGCTAATTTGAACTTGAAAGAACTACATCAAATCCAGATCTTGAGTCAGGAAGACACAGTCCTTTAGAGTGTGTCTTGAGTGGGAGAGACATACCTTAAACGTGAGCCACACCTTCTGTTGGAAGCCTATACAAGGATATGGAAGTAGGAAGCTCCCTTCCCTCTTTTCCTGGGTGTGCTTGCCTTCATAGCAATCCCACTCCTTCACTGACATTAGAGCCTTCTTCAAGATGTCAGTCTCACTAAAGACCAGCTGAGACATCCAGCCTTGTGGATGAGCAACTTCTGGACTCTTAAACTTTCTATTCACAGCCAGCCATCATTAGATTAGCTGGACCACAGCTTGTAAGTATTGTAATAATTCATAAAACATGTGTGTGCAGTAATTAATTAAAGACATTAGAGTTAGACATAGCTATTAAATGACCAGATATCCCTGCGTAAGATAGACAAAAGAAATCTTCCATAAATAGTGCGAGTTAAGAACCACCCAAGATGTTCACTGAAAATTTCAACTCTTAGTATATGCTGACACTTGGAAAACATTTGAAGTACAATATCAATTGTGATTGTTATTATTACTACATTGTTTAAAAGTTAATCTATGAGGGTAGAAGGATGACTCCTCAGTTAACTACACTTTCAGCGCCTGCAGAAGACCCAGGTTTGTTTCCCAACATGCAAGTGGCAGCTCAATCCATACCTCCAGTTCCAGGGGACCAGATGCCCTCTTTGGACCCCCATAGGCACCAACACGCACATGATAAGTGTACATACATGCAGGCAAAGCAGGCATACACATGCATCTAATAAATAAAACATTTTAAAAGTTAATGTATGTGTACTTGTACACACTTGTTGTATATAGCATTGGTCCTTTACATCAGGGATCATGTCTATTGCTTCACTGTGATCAGCACGTCAATGAAGAAGTGACTCATTAAGAAACTTATATATTGAAGATGGTGGTGCCTCACACACACATTGTTTGATCATCAAGACAGCAATGACTATTCCATAACCCAAGGACTGATCTGAGAACCACAAAACATCAACACTGGGGACCTACAGGTGAGAGGGATACAAATTTTGTGGAGCACAGTTGTGTCCAGCCTCTGGCCACTGGGTAAAACCACAAAGTCCCCGGTCTCCACAGAAATGGGCAAATAGCCTCCAAAGGCTAGTGCCACAGTTCTGCCTGGTGGGCAGCCCTTGAACTTCCTAGTGCATGGAACTAGCTTGAATCTGCAATATCACCAGTGTCTGTGGGTTCTAGCACTGAACAGACCGCACAGTTGGGATCACAAGTATATCTGATCTCAGGTCTCTCAGAAAAAACACAGAAAGTTCCAAGGTCCAACAGACACTGGGCATTCACTCCAACCAAAGACATACCAATGGGAAGAGGTCAACATTAGAACCCAAGCAACAATCCCCAGGACCAATCGATGCCACCAGACACCAAAACTGGCAGTCCCACCACCACAACAAGCCATGGAGATTCTACCTCAGCTGACTCACAAAAGGAGGATTTCAAATCTGACACTATGAAAATGATAGAGGCCTTAAAGGAGAAACATATACCCCAAACTAGAACTGGAATACACAAAGAAGGAATTGAACAAATAACTTGAAGAAACTATAATCAAACAGGAGAAAGAAATGAATAAAAGATTTCATGACCTAAAATAGGACATACAAGCTATGAAGAAAACACAATTTGAGATAATCCAGGAAATGTTAACCTGAGAGAAGAGGACAGGATCTACAGACACAGCATGACCAACAGAATTCAAGAGATGGAACAAAGGCAAATTTTAGGTCTATAGTGAGACTTATTTTTTAATGCAATTAGGAAATATTTCAGGTATGAATATATTTCTAATCTGTCAAGTATTTGGGACTCTACTATATCATAGTTCTAACATACTACTCATCATCCTCTCTCCTAAATTTATACCTAAACAATAACAAAGTTTATAAAAGTGTCCCAGCTTTACTACTAATACATTAAAGTAATTAGCTCATCAAGACTGTTGATGTTTAGTAGAGTCAAAAGCACTACCAGGACTAAGCTCCTACACTACCGGGAGCAGCTATGACCCTCCCTTGAACTTCCACCCCCAATATATTTGCTGGTTAATTTGTCAGTATTGTCCTCAAACAAAAGAACCCCCTTGTATTGGCAGGTGCAGACAAAGCTTAGAAATGCTATACAAAAAGGACTCAATAAAAAAAAGAGAGATGGCCTTGCTGAGAAGGTAGTTCTTTCTGATTTTCTGTAATAGACTTCATTTTGCCATGAAATTAAATTTATAGTATATCTGCTAGACACTGGGGCTCCAGCAAAGCTTCCCCGCTCTCTGCTTTGACATTAAAGCAGGCACTTTCATGGGGAGCCATTTCAAGCCAAATAACTGCTTATGTGAGCCGTTTACAGAAAGCCTTTATTTAAAAAAGAAAATGGATAGGCACTACCATTTCCAGAAACCGTTAGTATACAGTGGCACATTCAGATTTTGTTTTCCCTGGAGAATATTCCTAGAAAGACAGATGTAACATTAGACAATAGAAAGCTCTTTGGCCTAGTACAACACCTCATGTTTATTATTCTGACTCAATCTAGCATTTATCTGATGGTGAGTTGCAAATAAAACATCAAAATTCTATTTCAACTGTGGGCAGTTTCAGCATAATAAAACCCTGCCTGTGGCTCAGCTACAGAGTCAGACTGCATCAGGTGGAGGGGAGTGTTAGGCGCAGTCCTATCAGGAATCTGTTGCAGCAACTGTAACAGCTAGGCCAGAGAAAACTTTCCAACACATACCTAACAGCACAGTAGAGGGAGTACAGATTCACTTACAGCGTTTGAAGACCTATGGTAACTTCAGTCTTCATTTATACAATCAACTCACAATTTAAAAGAAATAGAACACTGAAAATTCAGATTGTTAAATTGAGAGACAAACTTTGGAATCAGAGTGATTGGTTCATCAAAGAAAATTATGGATTTTATTTAAAGCTCATGCATCATAATAAAAAAAGCCGATTCATAGTTTATAAAGATAGATTTATCAGAAATGAGTAATAAAATAGTTCAAAACAAAGTTATTTCTGAGTGAATAAAGTGGGTTACTGGATAAGAGTGATTTCTGCAGAAGCATAAGACCTGATTTTAAATCCCCAGATCTCATATAAAAACTAAACATGGTTGGTCACATGTTCACGTGTAACTCCAGCCATGCCAGGAAGCAGAGGCAGCAGGTGTGCTGAGATTTCCTGGTCATCGGCTTAGGCTCAGGTTCATTTCCATCTCAATAGAAACAGGCACAGAATAGCCAATGTCCTCCTGTTCTATAGTTTACACACACACACACACACACACACACACACACACACACACATCTGCATGTGCGCGCGCTCACGCACGCACGCACGCATACCCACGCATGCGCATTCATATGTAACCCTCCAAAAAGTATATAAATATAAACAATTTTAGTGGTATTCTCTTTTTATTTAAGTAATTTATTCAGATTACTTCTCAATTGTTATCCCCACTTGTACCTTCCTGTACCCTCTCCCTTCTGCTTTTATCCTATTCGCCTCCCCTAGGTCTGTGACAGAAGGGGATCTCCTCCCCCACCGTGTGATCACAGGTCTGATAGGCCTGTGATCAATTAGTGTTGTTCTTAATCAAAATCACCTGCTTTAATTTCTCACTGCTAAATGGCAATGCCTACATTCAAATGTATGACATACGCGTCAAGCCTGTACCCAAAACCAAGTCCTTGACACTCAACCTCAAGATCTATCATCCTCACAGAAGGATATACAACTTCTAAAACAGACCAATCATAATTAAACTTAAAGTTTTATTTTAAGGGGGGGGGGTTAAACTTTTAACCATGCAGAGATCCTTGGTTTGTCTGTTAAACAAAAGCTTTCTGACCTGAAGCCTACATGTTGACTTCCTTACTTCTAGGCATTTGGCAATAATGTACAACTGAAACACCTTAGGGCGTAGACATCCCGATGGCAGCGAGGCAACAAGTATCGTGTTTCCAGAAACGACACGGTTAAGAGGAGGTGAACAAAAGCCATCTACAGCAAACTGTTTTTGTATGATTAATCAATGTGGGTCCTCACAAGTAAAAGAAACCCTTGGAAGTTTTGGAATGCATAGCCTATAGCACAGTGGCAAACTGTGAGTAGTGGGGACCTGGCCAGCTCGCCTGGAAGGCAGACATAATGAATGCACCTGCTCATCTGAGAGGCAGCTTTGAGCCAAATTTTGACAGAGACACATGGGTGTAGGAGCTAGATGGTACCTGAGTGTGATTTGGGTTTATTGCCTCACTTTAAATGTGAGAAAACTGCATCTCAAGAGGTAGCATGTCTTTCTAGAATTCATAGATCACTACATATATATATATATATTGCAGGAGAGTAGATTTTGCAAACATTTAACATGAGAAGAAATATCTATGGGCTAATGCAGGCTTCTGCTGCATGAGTTCCAAGTTGTCATATTTCAACCTCTCTTCCTCTATCCCTAAAGTGGGGACAATATTTTAGTTTCATAAAGGCCGAGAATGAAAAAAATCCAAATTATATCCACAGGTATTTTTGAAGCATAAATTGATATACAAACATGCCCTTTCTCATAGAATTTCTTTTGGGGTGGTTGATTTAAAGTAAACTCTAATGCTATTTATGTGAGGGATGGTCAGTGAGGTGAAGAACGCCAGAAATGCAGCGTGGCTCTGGAAACAGCTCCTCTAGGCACGGCTGCACCATTCCCTAGGATGAGGGCTGCGCTGCAGGAATTGATGCGCTTTTACAGGAATGCAGCATTGTCCCTCAGTATTCCAGAGTCCATCCTCAGCAAATGCACATCACATACACATAAACACCAGACTTTCACACGACAGCCAAGGGTTCTAAAATACACCCCAGTTCATGGCATTGTACAATGCAAAATTCCCTTTAAAAAAATAATCAATCCAAATGAATGATAAAATTCTTCCTATGTTGTTGTTCTTTTTTAATTCATAAGAACTGATACCCTTAACCATACAAAAAGTAGCTGTTAAAAATAATGATGAATTTGGGTCCTAAATTCTACAGCAGCCTCACCACTTAAAATCAAAGAACTAATTAAGCATATACTGTCACTTCAGACTAACTGAATAAATTTGACAACATAAATCCTTGTAAGCTCCTGATATAGAAATAATAGATCAAAGTGGAAGAGAATAACTACAAATAAAGTGAATACCTATAAGAGAGAAACTTCTTTACACATGTGTACGTACATGTGCGAAAAGCTCACTCATTATCCATACAGTCTTAATTATAACCTGCCCAGTCCATATAGTGTCACTTGCATGTATATTTTCTTTGATGACCATCTGACCCTGGACAAGCAGTTAGTGCTAGCGCATTCTTTTCTGGGGGAAAATCACCTCCCCCACTTTCAGTTTTCCTCAGTTGCCTATAGTTCTTATGTAGGGTTGAAGACTTGTGGGCTTTTCTGTGTCTACTCCGGCATGTTCATTGGTGTCATTCTTGTTCGACACATGCTTGGGCAGTCATGAAAACTTATGGCTTATTGGAGGAAACATACAACCACTAATACCATAAGCCAGCACAATCTCTAACAATCTATAAATATCTTAACTTTATCCATAGATAAGGGTAGTATTTACTCATCATCAAGGAAATTTCTCTGCCCCCAAAACTCAGAAAATGTTGTGGAAGAAAGGGTGGAAAGATTGGAGCAGCCAGAGGTCACAGAGTTTACTGTAAGATTTGTGCTCTAATAATACCCAAGACACTTTGTGCTTTTGAGACATTTTTCTGGGGGTTTCCCGTTAGCTTGAGGCTTCTTGCATGAGTGTGGCTGCCTGGCTCGTGTGTCTCGGGAGTCCTTCAGTCTCCTGGGCATTGAGATTGTAAGCATGCCGCTATTAAATGTGTGTTCTGAGGATTAAACTCAGCTCTCTAGTCTCCATGCTTGAGTAGTAAGTGCTATCTCCATGAAGCTCTCTCCTCACTTCTGGAAGCACTTTTAAAATTCAAAATCAGTAAGCTGAAGTAATTCATTACTATTAATGTAAGACAAAATTGAATTTTTTTTTCCTTTGAATAGACTAATACCACTACTAAGTTATTTCTGGGAACCAAGGAATTCTAGTACTGTTTGGAAACTACATTTATTCATATGAATTCATATTCTCACATTTGCATGGACAGTTCAGGACTGATTAAATGTGTTGTATGTATTTCTGTCTAAATATATCTTGCAGCTGAATTGTAATTACTGTGTATTTACTGTAACTGAACACTTTAGAACTGTCACCTTACATCAGAAGTAAATTGTAAGATGTCATCAACTTTTAATTGAAGAGCCTTTTATTGTGATAATGAAGGGCCTACAAGCAAATCGATGAACATCTCAAAACCTTCATTCTCATAATGGTCTTGTAAGCCCCTCTACAGGTACATCCTCCCTTACATTAATTATTTAATTACAGAATTGGATTTTGTGGGTTTTTTAAAGAAAGATTTGTGTTTGGTTCCCTCTTGTATCTATATTTCTGAACACACGTTTTAAGATTAATAAAAGTAAAATGATAAGAAGATACCAGATAATAAGATAAGATACCAGGCAGCAGATATTATATTATATGAGATTTATTAAATGATCATGGAAAGAGAAGGAAAGGGAGGAGGTGTACCTCAGAGAGAGAAGGGGACAGTGACAGAGACAGAGGGAGAGAAAGGAAAAGCAAGAGAGGGTAAGACAGAGAGTGTAGAGAGAGGGACAGAGGAAGAAAGAAAGGGGGTAAGAGAGGGAGGGGTGAAGTAGGTCTGTCCTTTTATACACTGGGCAGGGCCACACCCCCATGGCAGGTAGACAATGACATCACAGGTAGGCAGACTGAAGCAGAATCCTAACATTTCTCCCTTTTCCTATAATTAAAAAATGAGGAATGTTGGGTTGTTTTTATATAAGGTAAGAAAAGTATATAAATGTAGGTAAGAGAGAAAAGAGAGAGAAAAAAGCAATAGCAGCAAAACGCCCAGATTATTTGGTCAAGAGGGAGGAAAAGTTCTGCCCTGAAAGTTTAGGGTAGAGGGCGGGACATGTCAGCGTGTCCTGCAGCAGACTGGGACCGAGGAGTGCTGGGAGAACCTGGAGCTGTGTGTCCCAGGCCTGGAGCACACCATGTCTGCCTTTGTAAATGGATAAGGGGCAAAGTAATCATCTTAACTAGTTCCTGCTGACAGCAGGGCAGTCATCGAGGGTTGACAAGGCTGAAGTGTTGGCCAGCTTCTGGAAGAACAGGCTGTTGCATTGGCTGTCCAGGGTCTGAGAACATCTGCAGCTGGGCAGGGCAATGCAGGTCCAGCTAGCATGAGCTGTGAAGATGGACTGGAGCATTTGTGGGTAGCTACTTTGATGATGCCCCAGATGTAGGCAGTCTGACAGGATACTGGAACATATATGTGGGCAGAAGACAAAGTTACTAGGTCAGGGAGAAAATTCCCTTTAGGTGTACCTTTGAAACTCTTGGGAGAGCAAAGAGAAAAAGCTTGAAAATAAGGAAAGAGACGATGCTGATAATGCTTGAAAATTTTGGGAGAGCAAAAACAAAACATTGGAAAATGGGAAACTTCCTTCCATTTTACCCTATTGTTGGCAATAATAATAATGGTTTAGTTTTGGATCTGTCCCAATTTGGTTGCAGAGGCGTGTAAGCTTAGCAGCCCTTAATGTGGGCACAGGGATTTGAAATTCTCCAGAAGGCATTCCAAAGGCGTGCTAGGAGGAACAGGCGGACATTTCCCATGAGGAAGTGAAGCAAGTAATCCGTGTGGGCACCCCAGAAAGGATCGTGACTCAAAAAACAGGTGTATAGACTGTTCCAGTGACTTGTCAGTACTGGACAGCAACCAAAAGAGCGCACCTCTGCAGCTGAGCTGGCCTGGGAACACAGCCGCCTACCTAGTGCACCAGGAATTTTTGAAGGCCAAACAGCAGCCGGGGTGACTGTGTCAATTCTCACCCAGTGCGAACTGTTCTCCTTGTAGGTCAGCGAGAAGGACCAGCCGCAATCATGCAGACCAGGGTTGGGTAACTCTGCTCCCAGTGAACCAGAGAATTTTCAATGGTCTCTCCGACTAAGGGAAGGGAGAATCCAGCTGGTGTTGGATGCAAAAACGTGCCTAGAAACCTACAAGAAGAACATTATGTTGGGCAGATCTGGGCCCAGGGGTTCTGCTCAAACTATAGCACCAGCCAAGGACAATATGTGCAGTAAACTTCGAACTCCGAACAAGATCTAACCAATGGACAGGACATTCTCCACAGTTGACTGGAGAGTGGTGACTGACTTTCACACGAACTTGGGTGCATCATACTTGACCTCGTTCCCTTGATGGGGAGGCCTAATGGCACTCAGAGGAAGGATAGCAGGCTACCTAGAAGAGACTTGATACTCTATGAGCATATACAGGGGAAGGAGGTTCCCCTCAGTCATAGTCATAGGGGAGGGGAACAAGGGGAAAATGGGAGGGAGGGAGGGAGGAATGGGAGGATACAAGGAATGGGATAACAATTGAGATGTAATATGAATTAATTAATAAAAAGGATATTTAAAAAATAATAAAATCCTAAGCAAGCTCCTTAAAAAAAAAAAGGTGGCAATCAGTTAGTTAGGTGAGGGAAGTTGTAAAACCAGAGAACGGGGCGGGGGAGGGGAGGAGAAGGAATCCTGCCCTCAGAGATAGGAGATAGGTGACAAACTTAGGCTTTAGATTGGCAGTATGTATCCTGATTCCATTTGACCTGAGAGATGGATTTCCTGTAGCAGGTAAGTATCCTTTTAAGTTCATAAAGGGAGATAAATTTTAAAACACATTAGCATCATCGTTGTTTGAAATCTGTGGTGAAATACAGGTTGTTAGACACGTGCACACATTGTAGGAGAAGACAGTAGACATACAGCTAGCAGAGGCTTGGGGAAAGAACTTTGCAGTAAAAATCACAAATACTCTTTGAAGTGAGCCTAGGAGAGGCAGAAGCCCGATGGAACTTTTCTGACACCCGTGAAACAGTGACACGGGGAGGACAGAAATCTCCCATGGCGCAGAAGGGAAAAACTCACTTTAGCATCACTACACATCATGAAAAAGAGGCTCCTTCTTCTGTTTAGAAGACTGGATAATTTAAGCACAATGAGAGACATTTTAAGAAGGCAAGCCAAGGGAATTTAAAAATCTTTAGCTTGGAAGTATGATAGTGGATCAAATAGTAGAATGCTTTTGCCATAGTTAGATTAACAAATCAGAGCTCTATTGATCAGTGTCAATAACTCAGAACAGTTTATGCAACAGTAGCATAGCAACAGTACAGCAACAGGACGAAATAAAGCATCCTTTAGACATGTTGACCATCATAACTTGTGTTTATCAACTTAAGACACTTTCTTAGACCTTCTAACATTTATAACTTGTATGTATCAACCTTAAAATGCCTTCTTATAAAATGGGAATAGGGCTTCCTCAATACCCAGCTATTCCACTCTTTGGAATATACCCAGAAGATGCACTACCACACAACAGGGACATATGCTCAACCATGTTCATAGCAGCCTTATTCATAATAGCCAGAACATGGAAACAGCTGATGTGTCCCTCAGTAGAAGAATGGATAAAGAAACTGTGGTACATTTACACTATGGAATACTACTCAGCTATTAAAAACAAGAAATTTCCGAAATTTGTGGACAAATGGATTGAACTAGAAATTATCATAATGAGTGAGTTCACCCAGAAGCAAAAAGAATTAAGTGGTATATACTCACTTATGTCAAGACACTAGTCCAAGGTGTACGTCCCCATGAAAGACTTTACCTACCAGGAAAGTGGGTCAGAGGGGAGGACATCCTATTGTGACTTTAGGTGTGAGAAGCCTGGGAGAATGAGGAAATAGAAGGATCCAGAGGGTCCTGGAAAACTACAGGCAGGTCTGGGCCCTGGGGTCCTCCTCAAACTATGGCACCAGCCAAGGAAAATATAGGCAGTAAACTTCGAACCCCTACCCAGACTAGCGGATGGACAGGACATCCTCCACTGTTAAGTGGAGAAGGAGATCTGACTTTCACACAAACTCTGGTGCCCCATATTTGATCATGTCCCTTGGATGGGGACGCCTGGTGGCACTCAGAGAAAGGATAATAAGTCACCAAGAAGAGACTTGATACCCTATGAGCATATACAGGGGGAGAAGGTCCCCTTCAGTCACAGACATAGGGGAGGGGAATGGGGGGGGGGAAGCGGGAGGGAGAGAGGAATGGGAGGATACAAGGGATGGGCTAACAACTGAGATGTAATTTGAATAAATTAATAATTTAAAAAATGCCTTCTTATACCCTACAACATTCACAAAACGTCTTCTTGGAAGCTTTAAGGCATAGATGAAGTTACTGTGAGCAGCCACTGTCCTTTAGCTAAAAGAATGGTAACAAGGTGGACTGGATCAGGACCTGAGGGCTAAAAGTTTGGTCTCCTGAATAGGAAGAGGCCTGGGAAGGTATATGAAGCCTGTTTATCTTAAATGTGAGTTCTGTGAGTAAGATAACTCTCTTTGCCTTTTTAAATAAGAGATCTACTATCTAATATTCTTAAGTAGCTAATGAGTTGACCAATAAAATAACATGGCAGGTAACTTTGGGATAACGAATTAATTGTCCACTTTCTAGCTATAAAGCTAACATCAGCTTAGCCTTCAATATGACCAGAGACCTGAGAAGGATAAATTGTAACCATGTACTAATAAAAATGACAGAGATGACTAGTTAGTCCTATCCCAGTAAATAGACAGTGTCCCAGTTGTTTCCTGTGGCATCATGGCACCATGGGCAGAGACAGTCTTGCATCAGGCACAGAGGATGAGTGGCTGTTTTGTGTAAGCTGAATCTGGAAGAGACTGACTTCACCTTGTATTCAGCAACATGAGACAATGACTCTTTGGGTGTCCTGTTTGTTCACAGGTAGGCTGAGTCATACCAGAGGGCAAGACATTGGGAGCAGTTTTGCTTAGTGTTCAGGATACCACAACCCAGGGTTGAAGTCACCTACCATTGTGTCCAAATCTTATGAGACCTTGGGAACTACTGTTATGATCTGGGAATCTCTTTTTTTATATAATAAATTTATGCCTGTTAAATGCCATATTCAGTAGATCTCTGACAAGTTTGAGGGTTGGCATATTTGAGTTAAATGATCTTTGTATCTAGTTATGTGTTTTAAACCATACTTTGTAAACATAAAATAGAATGTTACTATTTCATTTTATGTTTGGTCTTGAAAATATAATTAATCACATTGGTTCTAAGCATGACTAAAACTACATTTTTGAACATATTAAAGGCCTTGATCATTTATAAGGCCTTAATATTAAAGCTAGGAGTTTAGGTTTTATCCCTGTTAAGTTGAAGCCCAAAGAATATAAACACAGTCCATAAAAAGAGAGCAGAGCAGTTTCTTTAGAAAATAAAGTTAAACATGTTTTAAGGCAGTGATTTTAGGCTTTGAGAATGAAGGTAGATCATAAAAATCAAGTTTTAGCATTGTAAACAAATGAGGGTTAATACAGCAAACATTGTAGAATAATTTAAAAAACCATATCAAACCCATTAGCCAGGAAGCCTGTAGGTGAATCCAAGGTAGCTGGAGGAACAGCATTTATTTATTTGTCTAGGGATTAGTAAAGACATGAATTAGAAACAAAAACATTTTGGATCAGGCTAAAAACATAATCTTGAAATAAGAAACACTTTGAGTCAGGGTAGGCGACAACATCACAGGCTGGCAGACTGAAGCAGAACCCTAACATTATTATCAAATGCACAGTTAAAATTCAGAAGATTTTATGAGAAGGAAGTTAGTTAATTCAAAGATTAGTTACTAGGAAGGATATTATCACTCAGTATAGGAGAGGACATTATTTTTTAAAGTGTTACAAGAGTGGAAACCCAGCCAATACCATATTGGTTAGTAGCACAGAGCTCAAGGAAAGCATGGTGGCACACACTTATAACCCAAGTTCTAAGAAGAGAGGGAAAGGTGGGCCTGTGAGGCTCACAGACAAGTCAGTCAGAGAGCTGCATGCAGGCATTGGGAGAGTCCCTGTCTTAAAATGAGGTGGGAACCCTTTCCAATTAATGACTCCTAAAGTTGTCTACTGATCTACACACACACACTCACTCACACACACACACACACTCACACACATACATACATGCACACTCACTCACACACACACACATACTCACTCACACATTCATTCTCTCTGTCTCTCTCTGTCTCTCTGTCTCTCTGTCTCTCTCTCTCTTTCATTAATTATACCACTAGAAGCAAAACCTAATTTTTATCTTGATTAAAATATTTTTTAAGTGGTTAGAAAACACACTCATGAGCTACAAGAATATAAGGACCAGCAGTGAAAGCAGATGCCCAGGAGGCCCAGTCGGTTTTACAAAAGGGGTGCTGTACTTGAACCCTGATCTTTAGGACTCCTATAGAATATGAAAGGAAAGAAGCTGATGAACAAGGTCTGTTCGTGAACATCCTCTCCAGAAGCACTGACTGTTGCTCCATGAATCTGGTCACAGCCAGCAGAGCTTCAGGGCAGAGGTGATACAAATGTGTTCTTTATGCTCATCCACCTGAAAACCACACACCTTCCAACAATCCATTAGAGTAAAAGAATAATTTATCCCAGCCTGGCCCTTGGTGGCGGCACAGCCCACTTACATCAGCGTGCTTTCAGAATGTGGCACAGATCACTGACATCCACACGCTCCCCAGCTGCAGCAGGATCACCGACCCCAACAGAAACCACATGCAAGTCTACGGTCCATGTTCCTGCTGACTATAAAGAGCAAGGAAGCTACTTTTACAGTGTTACTAATGACTTCAGACCCACAGCTGAGAGAGACAGAGCAGGTTTCTGTGACAACGCCTACCTCCACTAGACACCACCCAAATAAAAGTAACTGCCTAGACAGGAAGCTGTACAAGAGAACTCTTTAAAATTGTGGTAACAGTGCTGACGTGTAGCTGTCCACAACTGATGGCTTCTGACAGGGGTCTAAGCGGGGAAGGACTCAGTTCTTGTTAAGGGGCTGACCACTTACTGGAAGTTTGACATTGTTCCAGGGAGTATATATAAGCAACAGAGATTGGACTTGAGTTTTTTCTTTCTTCTTTTTTTTGGGGGGGCAGGGAGGGAGGTTAAAGGTCACAAGGGTTGGAGAGGTAGACTTTGGAGGACTCAGGAGTGAGTATGATGGGGGGCACATTATGTGAAATTCCTAAATAACCAATAAAAATATTGTGTCTGGAGAAAAAGAAATAGATGGAGGAAAAAAAAAATAACAATTCATTTACAAACAAGCCATCTTGTAGTCACAATCTGGTTAATTCTCAAAAGGTGTAAAGTTAAAATAAATGAGCTATAATTAAATTAAAATTAAACCTAGATTAATATCCACAAATACCACAATAAAGAAAAAATAGACTTTCTCTGAGGAAACCAGAGCAGAATTCTGCGAATCCCCATGAATACTCAAGGAATATATGCATTATTTTTTTTAAATGCAGTGATCCAAAGTTTCAAAAATGAGGTATTAAATATAGTAATAGTAGGGAGAAGTTATGAAATATAAGTATAATTATATATACCTTAGCTTTTGATCCTATGGGGCACTCAAATGACAAAAATTAGAAAAGTTTACATTGAAATTACAAAGTCAGTGAAAAACAAATTCAACACAGGGAAAGAAGGGATTATTGATTAACTTAAAGAACATAAAATGGTATATAGACTTTATCCAGAGAAATGGTGAGATAAAGATTATAAAGGGAGGTTAAGAGCCTGGGTGGGTAAAGAGTTTCAAATGCATGTCCTCTAAGACCTAGAAAGAGACAGGGAAAGAAATGAGAAAGCAGCAATATCTGACAAGATAATGGCAAAGCAGTCTTCAAAGCTGAGAAAATTCTGACCTCTAGACTCAGAAAGCTCAACACACCCCAAATAGCACATGTGAAAAGAAGCTAGTGTATAAGGAAAGAAAGTGTCAAAGCAAAAATAACGTCTTTACAACAGACAGAGAACAAAGATACATCATCTCCAGAAGAAGAGCTGGTCTCAAAAGTTGGCTCCTTCACAATAAGGAGGGAAGGCAGGCATCTGCAGCATGATGTGGAAGCAGTCTTCTCAAAGCATCGCTAATAGACACACCTATAGCCCCAGGTGATAAACTCTGTTGAGAAGAGTTGCTGAAGATGCAATTATGGCACAGGCAGCTGTCCTTAAATAAGAAAAGGATTCAGGTAAGCCAGACATAATCATCACGCACTTCACATCTGAGTTCAAGGGTCAGAGACCCAGCAAGCCAGAGTTTAAAAGCATGAGAGTCACCATACATGGCTAGTTTAAAGGGAGAGATGACCACCTCTAAGCAGCAGAGCCTCCCTGTCTCAAGCTTACAAAGACACAAATCAAATCTCAAGGAGGGAGTTTTGTCAGCAAGAATGAGGCGAGGCAGAGAAGTTCTATCAGGGAAGGTTCATGCTAGTCAGCACCTTCACATAGCTGATCAAAGAACCTAATTAAGCCAAATCAGCCTCCAGATCTGTGAGCTGTACTTTGTAATTTCCAATATAACAGCAGAAAATGAATATAAATAAATACAGTATAGTATGCCAAAAAGACTAGAATTCTGTACTCAGTTAAAACACAGAGTTTAAAATGAAGAAAAAAGCAAATAGACATTTTAAAAATAGAAACATATCTAGGCAATTTCAATGAGAAAACCATTACTGATAGAAGCCATAAAAAACTATATAATATGAGTAGATGGAAGGAGACTGAACTTATGCCATGAAATGAAATATAATATGAATTAAGAAAGCAACAAATTTGTGAATATACATAAAAATATTAACTATACAAAATGCTCAAAATGATTGTAAAATTATACCGATAAAGTATAGGATGTTAGTTCCTAAAGCAGATCAATGACAGAAACAATTAAGAAACTGCAGTTAACTTTATAATTTGTTTTAGAACTAATGAAAGTTCTAGGAGAAACCTGTAAATTTAATTACATGACTTTTTAACATTTTTTATATTATTACAATTTACTCAGATTTCATCCTGAATGTTATCCCCTCACTTGTATCTTCCTGTTCCCACCCTTCCTCTTTCATCCACCTACTCCCCTCCCCTAGATCTCTGACAGAAAGGGACCTCCTCCCCCACCACATCTCCACAGCATAACAGGGGTCATCAGCATAGCCTGCTTTCCCGTCCTCTGTGTGTCCCTAGGCTTCTGCTCCAAGGGGGAAGTGATCAAATCAGTGGCACCAGAGTCCATGTCAGAGGCAGTCCCAGTTCTCCCAATACCTGTGGAGAATGAGCTGTCTACTGGCCAGATCTATGAACAGTGGAGCGATTTCAGATGGCAAAACAGAAATAAATGTAAAAGAAGAAACCTAAGAAGAAAAAGAAATACTGAAAAAATAGAAAGCAGAAGTGCTAGAAAAAAAATTAACTCAAGGAAGTAGATGAAAACCCTTAGGTAAAAGAATAAGACACAAAGATTGAGTGCTTGAGTATTTAGATAGACACATTCTTGACATATTTAAAACACCAGGCTATAAAAAAAATAAAACAAGTTGGTACAATAATTACTTCTCAAAACTAACCATTAAGGCTATATTAGCAACAATGAAGTAAAGTTAAAAGCAGAAACAATTATCAGAGATTACTGTTACCAGAAAATAATATTAAAATTCTATTTCCACAATATGTAATTAAAATGTGTATTTCCTTACTGGTCATTTCAAAAAATAAAAAATGATTTGAATTTCAGTGACAAATGAATTGGCAATTATTGCAAAAATAGTATCTTACAATATTAATGAGAAAAAAGAGGGAGACAATAACAAGAAATAAAAAGAAAGTTGCTGCATACACCATGCCAAAGGGACAAAAATGATAGATGAAAAGAAAATAAGTGTCAGTTACAAAGGAACTGAAGGGAAGTACATGACAAGGGAAGAGCACGGCAGAGCACAGAAAATCAACAAAAGAGAGAGACGTTCACACTTGACACAGAGGCCAGGGCTCCATCCAGTTTAGAACTAAAAATGATTCTAGGCAATCATTTATGAACAGATAATAAGTTTATTATGCTGAGTTTGCTGTTAAGCTTGGCTTATATAGTAAGACTCTAATCCATTGTAGTATAAAAAGTCGATAAAAGAAAATAGAGAAAAGATAGGCTAGTCAAAATTTTGTGATAGGTAGTCCCCTGCTAAAGATAAATTTAGGTTTCATATGTCACATACTTTGCAGAGAAATTTTAGATTATTTGTAGGCCTACAGTTTTCAACAGCAGATAAACTGGGATGATTCCTTTATGAAATAGGAAGACAAAGTCACTTTAGCAAATATTCAAAATCTAAGATTTACTAAAGGAAATGCACATAAATATGATGGCACAGGAAAAAAAAAAAAACCAAGGTTCTGCATGCCAGAGGAAAAATGTAAAGAAACAAATGTAAAATGCAGAACACACCTTTACAGCATATGTCACAGTTTCTTTGGTGTGGTCTAGATTTCCTCATCTCTCAGAAACTGACCTCAAGCAACAGTATATATTGGTAAAGAGTAGATGAAGACATGAAAGACATATGAGAGAATATAAAAATATCCACAAGCAGAAGAGAGCATAAGCTCGTAGTATCATTATGGAAAGTTGTACGGAAGAGCCTCAAAGAGCGAGACACAGACTCTCATTTCTGAATATGAGCATACAAGGAAACGAAGTGTGTCGAGGATGCCCTGCCTACCCATATTTACTCATCATTATCCACAATAAAAGAATATGAAAACAACCAACATCAGTTAGTGAATGAGTAGGTAAATAAAACACTGTATATGTACAATGAAACAATATTCTTTGTTTCGGGAATCTTTGTAATTTTCAGTATCAGAAAACCTGTAGGTCATTAGGCAAGGAAAATAAGCCAGACACTGAAAAACAAACACCTCATGATCTCACTCACAGTGAAGGAAGGTCCCACGGTAGAACCGGGCCTTGGAGGGGAGAATTCAACGCTCTTACAGACAGGGAACGGTACATAACAAAGACCCAGGTTGAGCACAATGCCAGATATACAACTGGCAAGTGAGCGTGCTGGATAGCCGGTGCACAGCTGGTAATGAGGTGAGCACCCTATGGGCAGGACACAAAAGATTCTTACAGCCAAGAAGGAGATGGCAATCCTGAGATATGAATGGTAGCGTTTAGATGAGGGTCACCTGAGACGTGTGCTACTGTAGGCACACAGCACATGAGCAGGACCCTCCATGGTTGCCCACACAGTAATAAAAATTAAATAAGAACGTGGACATTTGAGTCCAGAAGATGCTGTTGATACCCATCAGATAGTGACATACACATTGACTTGAAGGGTCCATTTTCTGTTCTTAACCTAAGAGCTTTTCTAGGGCTAAGAACTTGTACCACCCTTAAGGCAGAGGGCAAGTGGGTGGCTTAATGCCCATGGGAGACAGGACGTTGCCAATAACTTCTCCACTTTCTTTTTCATTAGGGAATAGTTCTAAGATTCAATTTAGATTATTTGGCACACCATGCCTGTGAGATTAAACCTAGTAGAACATAACACTATTACACACTTTGATATTTCCTCTTCTTTGTTTTGCTTCCCCACACTCAAAAAATTATTTTCCTGAGAATACTTCCTAGAAAAATGGAAACAGGAAAGAGAAGAAATTGAACTGGTTCAGGCAATGTCCAGAAGTCAGAAGATGCATTCTTCATGTTTGCTTCCTTAAAGTGTGAGTAGGTATTTGCAGTGGCCACATATACCTTCATGTAATTTTGAAGGAATGGATGCTTTCTCACTGTCCCACCTGGAATATTGCTACATATATGAATATAAAATAGATTGGGAATAAATGGTGTGCCTTCAGAAGTGCTGGCATAATAAAATATGGATGTAACCACATGTTTATGTCAGTTATTAAACGCTCATCGATATGTCAACAAGAAGAGAGCTAGTAACTTAACCAAAACAAAATGATGAGAAGCAATGAACAGGCAGAGACAAGGAAGTGCCCAGTGCCCATATGACAGATGCTATATTGCATTTTTAGGAGCAAAATCCAAATTAAATCCATAGCATATTCTATTTTGTGTCCCTCAGTTCAGCAAGACTAAAATCGACATGTTTTTGCTATGCTGTGACATATTAAGATTGCTCCTGGAAGGAATGTGACCTGGTGAGACTACACTGGTAAACATCTTTGCATCTCAAGTTAAATCAGTAATGCCCAGACCCTAAGATTTGGTTGTTCTATTTGCTGCTATAGAACATGGCACAAAGCTGAATGTGCCATACAAGAATACCCACAGTAGAGTTTGAGCAGTAAATGACTAAACACTAGGATATGATGCCAATTCAAGGGGAGGAAGATGAGAGGTCTAGAAGCAGCTCTGAAGAGTTTCTGCCTTCTAGCTTAGCAACATTTTAGAGGTGCAGCTCTGGCCATCCTCTGAGGATGGCGTGCTTATATGACCAAAGGCAGTGAACATGCCCTGTCTTCATGGCATGCTTAGGACAAAAAGAAAAAGGGACTTCACAACGTCTACAAGTATACTTCCAAGACTGGGGGTACAGTTTGCACATGTTTGAAAGACAGCAAACTGTGCAACTTAAGAAGCTTGAAGGTTGATTGTAGAACGGTATACGTGCAGTGCGGCAGGGCTGGCATCAGTGTGCCTATATCTGCTTGTGAGATATGATGAGAACAGAAAGGGCAGGCTCTGGGACAGAGGCACACATGGCTCTCTTGTCACCTTCCCATGTTTCTAGTGAGTACGGTGAATAAATCTGGAATTTAAAACTTTTCTTCTGCTTCATATTAGGAGAGATTTGCCTGGAAAGTAATATAAAGCATTTTAAATGCATCTTTAACCTGATTATATGTTTTAAATATTTGGGTACAAGGTGTGGAGACTGTCATTTGTACCCTAAGCCTAGACAATATATAAAGCAATAAAGCTATTCATGGAAGCATAAGTGGGGCCCTTCAATGGAACATTATAAAAATGTTTAACTGTGTTTCATGATACAAATTACACATAGATCATAGTAATGACATAAAATGAAATATGTTAAAATAGAAGATGATAACAAAAGAATAAAATAAATTCCATTATTTTCACCTCTACAGGAGCCTCTCCTTTTTTTCTTGAAATATTAGTACATTTTTTACTGAAAAGAGTAATTACATATGTAAATAATTGTGTATTTTCTGAAGACACCCTTATGCTGAACATGGTATTAAAATTTCTCCATGTTCAAACGATAACAATATAAGTACTTAGGTCAAGTACAGAATTTATATAGAATAAAGAAAGGAATGTATACCTATTTTCTCTAAATTTTCAATTGTTTTAAATCTTATAGCTTTTAACAATTCCTTTCGCAATCATCCAGTATGGATGAGGAAAAGCTCATGAGCCTGCACTCTTCCCAAAGGAGCTGTAGGTGGATAATGGCTGAAGGATCATTTCACGCAAAGGTGTAGCTCCAACCACTGTCATGCAGGAAGCTAATCAAATCAGTGAGCCATAGAAAGAATCCATGAAAGTAGGAGGAGGAACTGCTGGGCAAAACAGGTTAAGAGGGAGCAGAAAGTAAATAGAAAAGTGGGGTGAGATGGCTAAAATGCATTATATGCATTATGAAATTTGACAAAGAGCAAATAAAAACTTCTAATTCTTCAAGCCAGCCAAATTCAAATAGCTAAAACACTATGAATGTAACACTTATATAATTCCTGATTGTTACCTGGTTCTTCCTGCTGGTGGTAGTTTATTGTATACATGTGTAATAATATAAATGTGTATGTAAAAATTTAAAAAAAATTAAAAACCCAAAGCCTACAAAAAACAGAAACAAAAACAAACAACAACAACAAACTTCTAATTCACTTTGCCTCAAAAGAGGTGCCCATTATCGATATGGAATAGTGCCCAATGTTTTATACAATAAAATAATTTTCCCAATGCAGAATTTTGTTCCAAAAGGCTTCAGTTGTAAAAGGTGCAAAAGTTAATATATATTTGTGCTGAGGTTTTTTTTTTTTTTTTTTCATCAATTGACATAAGGAAGAGACCTGTGAATAGTGATTCTAGGTTGAGAAAATGACTCTGTAAGATTATCTTGAGTCATGTCTTGGGGAATATTCTTAATTAGTGATGTGAAAAGTTCTCATTCACTGTGAGTGGTGCCACCTTTAGGATGAAGAAGCCAGTAAGCACCATTTCTCCATGGCTTCTGCTTCCGTTGAGTTTCTTTGGAAATGGACTTTGATGCAGAACTGTAGTTTCCTCTCTGACTTGTTTGATCATGGAGTTTTATCACAGCAATAGCAAACCTAGGTGAGACAATATTTATTTATTTACCTATTACTTTTTTTGTTTTTGTTTGTTTTTGAGACAGGGTCTTACTATGTAGCTCTAGATGTCTAGAACCTTACTATGTACACCAGGCTGTCTTCAAACTCAGAGATCCACCTGCCTTCACCTCCCAAGTGCTGGGATTAAAGGTATGTGCCACTACACCTGGCAAAAGTATCAGTAAATATAGAAGATACAAAATCTAGAGTGACAGCACCATAGCAAAGATGGTGTGGCTTTGGTCAAGATAAATGGAAAGGAATATAAGTTTCATAAGGACTGTCTTTAAAATTCAGGGCCCAGAAAATTCCCATTTCCTGTTTATGTCTCTTCACCTGGCATAGAGATCTGGCTTCAGACAGCTGATGAAGAATAGTCCTGACACTGAATAAGTGCTCAAATGGTAAATAAAGGTTTAATGAATGAAGTAGGTGTTCACTTAACCAATCAATGATTGAACAAACACCTTATGTAACAGTGTCATTTGTGGTCTTTATTAAAGATCTTTTTACTTATTTTTAGACCATGATTACATTCACCAATTTTTTAGACAGACCAGATTTTTCTTCCTCCATTTATTTTGGGGCTTTTCTTTTTCAATTTCTATTTAGAGCTCTTTGGCATTTAAAAGTTCAAAAAACTTAGGAACGTTAACTATCCATTCAGATGGCATAATCATAGACACAATTCTTGTCTTTTATAAATAATAGTACAATAATATCCCTTTGTATTATCTTGCTTGATATGATCTTGCTGGATGTCTTGTTCAACCCATACCAAGTTCCAGATCAGAAGGACAAATCATAGTTTTTTAAGTGCTTCTAATGGAGCAAAATGCCAGTGCGTGTGGTCGTGGAACACGTAATATTTAGCTAGCCTTGTTTTTCACTTACTCTTCAATCAATGGAACCATACCATGAAGTATATGCAATTTGTCAAGAACTAAAAATGAAAAGAAAAAATCTAAGAGGTTCCTTAAGACTAAACAGATGAAGGTTGTGAGAAATTTCAGTGAAGAAAGTGCTTACAAAGGAGGACCTGAGTTCAGATCCCCACCATCCACAGACACACATATCTGTAATCTCAGCTTTGGGGTGGGGCAAAACTAAATCCCACAGGTTTCTGGTGAGCTGGTTGAGCAAAAACAGTAAGCTTCAGACCCAGTGGGATAGCCATCCTAAAAAAATTAAAGCCAATAGCCAACATCAAATTAAGTGTAGAGAAACTCAAGGAAATTCCTCTAAAATCAGGGACTAGACAAGGCTGCCCAGTTTCTCCATATCTCTTCAATATAGTTCCTGAAGTTCTAGCCAGAGCAACAAGAGAACAAAAGGAGATCAAAGGGATCCAAATGGGAAAAAGGAAGTCAAATTATCCCTATTTGCAGATGATATGATAGTGTATATAAGTGACCCCCAAAATTCCACCAGAAAACTGCTACAGCTGATAAACACTTTCAGAAAAGTGGCTGGGTACAAAATTAACTCAAAATGTCAGTAACCTTCATGTATAGAAATGAGAATCATGCAGAGGAAGATCTTAGGGAAACCACACCCTTCACGATAGCCACAAGCAACATAAAATATCTAGGAGTAGCTCTAACTGAGCAAGTGAAGGACTTATTTGAAAAAAAAAAAAACTTCAAATCTTTGAAGGAGATTGAAGATAACATCAGAAGATGAAAAGATTTCCCTTTTGCATGGATCAGGAGAAGTAACATAGTAAAAATGGCAATCATACCAAAAGCAATTTATATATTCAATGCAACCCTTATCAAAATACCTACACAATTTTTAAAGACATTGAAAAATCAATTCTCAACTTCATATGGAAAAACAAAAAACCCAGAATAGCTAAAACAATCCTGTACAATGAAAGATTCTCCAGAGGAATCTCCATCCCTTATCTCAAGCTATACTCTAAAACAACAGTAATTAAAACAGCATGGTACTGGCATAGCAATCGGCAAATGGACAAAAGGAATCGAATCAAAGACCCAGAAATAAATCCACACACACATGGACACTTGATTTTTGACGAAGAAGCCAAATCTATTTGATAGAAAAAGAATAGCATCTTCATCAAATGGTGCTGCTCTAACTTGATATCTACATGTAGAAAATTTTAAGCAGATCCATATTTATTACCATGCACAAAGTTCAAGTCTAAGTGCATTAAAGACCTTAAAAACCAGAGACACTAAATCTGTTAGAAGAAGAAGTGGGGAAGAGCCTGGAACACATTGGCACAAGAGACAACTTCCTGAACAGAACACCAACAGCCCAGGCCTTAAGGTCAACAATTAATAAATGGGACTTCATCAGGCTGAGAAGCTTCTGTCAGGCAGAAAACACTGTCAACAGAACAAAGTGACAGCCTACAGACTGGGAAAAGATCTTTACCAACCCTACATCTGACAAAGGCCTAATATCCAAAATATATAAAGAACTCAAGAAATTATACACCACCAAACCAAATAACCCAATTGAGAAATGGGGCTTGGGACTAAACAGAGAATTCTCAACAGAGGAATATCAAATGGCTGAAAAACAATTAAAGAAATGGTCAACATCCTTAGTCAGAGAAATGCAAATCAAAACAACTCTGAGGTTCCATCTTACACCCATCAGAATGGCTAAGATTAAAATGGCAAGTGACAGAGAGAATGTGGAGAAAAGAGAATACTACTTTATTGCTGGTGGGAGTGCAAACTTCTACAACCACTTTGGAAATCAATCTGGTGCTTTCTCAGAAAACTGGGAATAGGGCTTCCTCAAGACTCAGTTATTCCACTCCATGGAATATACTCAAAAGATGCTCCACCACATAACAAGGACATTGGCTCAACCATGTTCATAGCAGACTTATTCATAATAGCCAGAATCTGGAAACAACCTAGATGTCCCTCAGTCGAAGAATAGGTAAAGAAACTGTGGTACATTTACACTATGGAATAGTACTCAGCTATTAAAAACAAAGAATTCCTGATATTTGCAGAGAAATGGATGGAGCTAGAAATGATCATCCTGAGTGAGTTAACCCACTCAGTTGATATATACATGATATATACTCACTTGTAATTGGTCACTAGCCCAACAGGAATGTTCCCTGAAAGTCTTCACTTAGCAGGAGATTGGGATAGATGCTGGGACTTCTTATTGGGACTCCAGGTGAGAAAGTATGGGAAAATGGGGAAATAGAAGAATCCAGAGGATCCTAGAAAGCTACAAGAAGACCATCAAGGCTGGTGGATCTGGACCTAAGGGGGTTCTGCTCAAACCACTGCATCAGCCAAAGACAATGAATGCAGTAAACCTAGAACCCCTACTCAGATCTAGCCAAAGGACAGCACATTCTCCACAGTTGTGTGGAGAGCCTGGATTGACTCTGACATGAACTCTGGTGCCCCCTGTTTGACCACTTCCCACTGGTAGGGAGGCCTAGTGGCACTCAGAGGAAGGGTAAGCAGGCTACCAGAATGAGACCTGATAGGCTGTGTCATATGGTGGGGGAGGAGGTCCCCTTCTGTCACAGACCTAGGACAGGGGAATAGGGTGAAAGAGGGAGAGAGGGAGGGGGGAACAGGAAGATACAAGTGAGGGGATAATAATTTAGATGTAATATGAATAAATTACTTAGATTGAGATGTAATATGAATAAATTACTTAAATAAAATAATAATTTTTTAAAAAAGAGAAGACATCTAACATTGACCTCTGGCCTCCATGTGTGCATGCATTTACTTGCAAGTACACCTGTGGGGGAGCATACCCTTTACCTCTCTGTCTCTGTCTCTCTCTGTCTTTGTCTCTCTCTGTCTCTCTCTGTCTCTCTGTCTCTGTCTCTCTGTCCCCCCCTCTGTCTCTGTCTCTGTCTCTGTCTCTGTCTCTGTCTCTCTCTGTCTCTCTCTCTCTCTCTCTCTCTCTCACACACACACACACACACACACACACACACACACACAAACAGGGACAGAGACAGAGAGACAGATAGACAGACAGACAGAGACAGAGAGAATGAGTAGATGAGATTACTAACTAAAAGAGAAGTTAAAACTAAGGATTGCACAGGAAAATAAAAACAAGCTGTGTTATCAGTGTTGCATTACTAAGAGTTATTTTTTTTAAGTAAATACTTTGTGTAAATAAATGCATAGCAGTATCCTATTCTAGCAGACCCGAAACATGGGTAAATAATTAACCTTCAGACTGTCAGAACCGATGCTCAGTCATCATCGTCATTGCCTCCAGTGGTGTAAGTCCCAGAGGAAAACACAATTCTTGTTGCTGTCATTCTCATTTGTGGCCCCATATCACACAGAGAAAAAGAGTTGTGTTTTTTCTCTGCTTCCCTTCCAATGCAGAATGCCGCCTATGAAATTTATTTTCACAGAATAATAAGACAGCAGAAATGCCTTCTGAATGATAACACTTTAGAGTCTGGATTTAGGATCCTATTATTGCATATTGAAATGCAATTCAGATGTTCTACTGATCAGTTGAGATATTTTCTAAATTCTCTTGGCTTGCTGGTATATCATCAAGTAATTATTATGAGATTCCTAGGCATACTAAATAATTACCTGCAGCATATAGGAGCTTTGTGTTTTTAAGTTTCATCTCTCATCACATATTTTTCTGTTTGACATAATTTTTCCCAAGTCATATCCTCAAATTATATTAAGGAGTTGTTCTCTACCCTTGATACAGATGATGTTAAATATAAGAATTTTCTATACTTACTTGAAACTAAACCATTTGTTGACAAGAAGTTGACACACATATAATCAGAGGTATTTTCCTCTATAAATTACATGAATTTTTATCACTTTCTTCGTTTTAGTTAGCCATCTTTCCGTGCATCTGCAGGGGAGTGTGCTGCTTTCAGTTATATTAAGGTTTTTGGCGCCATCCTATGACATTGTCTTACCTGCTAATATATTCATAATGATCAGACTGGAATAACTCAACAAGAAAGAGCCTTACTCCTCTGATGGATGCTTCTGGTCCAGAGAACCAACAATGCAATGTTTCTAAAAGACTTTCTGTCTAAACACTGTTTTTGTAACTCCTTTTCAAACGCAGCATCTGAAAGGGTTGTTTGTTCATTTTTCATTCAAATATTTAAGTCTTTCACTGGTTCTTTGATGAAGTTACATTCCCACTTTAAAACAGTTCTGGTAGGATGACCCCACCAAAGATACAGAACTGCAGCGTAAAGTGAAATGTTAAAAAAAAAAATACAGTATGAAAAAATTTGAAGATTTTAGATAACAAGCAACATTTAAAATTTTTTATTTCTCTTTTGGAAGATAACAAGAGCACATATTCAATTCAAAAAATGATTTGAGGGTAAGAAAAGGCTTGTTTTATCTTGCCTGAGTAATAGATTTTTTTTTCTTTACTGAATTCTCTGCGTGAATAAGAGAGTGGCAGCCATTTTTTCCCAGCTCAACATCAAAACGCCTTTCATCTGCTGTCTAACTGCAAACAAAGCAAACCTTCCACCAGGCCTTTCTTTCCAGATAAATTAAAACTCTCATGTCCTGGGGCCCAAATCAAGCCTACAGGCCATCCCTAGATAAATCCGCTCTCAACCCGAAATCTTCTCAACACACGTGCTCCTTGTAAGATAATTTTGCAGTAGCTAATCAATAATGCAACAGTAAATTGCATTTAAATAAACATTAGCAGGCTCTCTTAATGAATAAAACCTCATGTGCAATTTGTCAAAGTCAGAAATACTGGACTCTTTTGATATTCATTAGAATATTGGAAATTGAGGTTTTGACAGGTTTTATGTACATTGCAATTACCATTGTGTGTGCATGTATTTTTAAAAGACATGCTTTTATACATTCTCGGAGAATATAGCCGAACATACAGCAAGTTTCTAGACTAAAATTCATATGTCTGCTACCACCCTAGTTAAAAATATATGGAGATAATCCTGTTTTCCATTGCAAATTATGAGGCAACCAAGTTGTATGTACCTCATTTGAATTTTCTGATTTTAGACAAAAAAAGTAGAAATCTTTATCATGAAGTGATAAGAGGAAAATCCCTTGATTTGAGACTGCCTACTTCTTTGTTCCTCTATTTCACCAAAGAAAGTCACTATTGTTGGGGATTCCAGATTAAAAACAGAAATTAAAGAGAGAATCATTGATGTTTAGAACCAGTATTCTGAGTTTTTAAAAATACTTTCAAATATTATGTATTTTAATATTGATTATGAATGTTCTGTCTGGTTTATTAAGTAGATCCTTGATATGGATTTATGTTATTCTAAAGAATGTTCACTGTAATAACCTGAATAGCTATTGCCACAAATGTCTTTTACAAAAGACTGAAAAAAAAATAAGCTATATATATTTGAGCCATACTACATGAGAAAGAAACTAAGAATATGATCATTTCTTGTAATGGATAAGGTAGCCTATGATTTTAACAAAAGCCACCCAATACCTTATTTTGCATCTTAAATGTGATATAGTGTAAAAGTCTAGATTAGAGTATAAACTTGTAAGCAAATTAACACTATTATGAAAGTACCTATATAAATAATGTGTTCTGTTTCATAGGAATGCCAAACAATTAGTGCAGGCATAAAATGGAATAATATGATATAATGCTTTTCTCAAAGAAGATACTTTCTTTTGGAGGGATGTGACTAGAAATAATGTTATTTTTAATGTGTATGTTCTCTGTGTATTACCATTAGAGTGATAAAAAGAACTGCCATAATTTATAGGCAAGGAATTTTCATGCCAGGGGACATCCAGTCAGTGAATCTCCACCTGAGCCCCAGACTAGAATGTGTACATCCATTTCCTCTGGTAGTTTTCAATTCATGTACCAAATGCATGTTCAAATATGCCACCAAAATAGGCTGGCAAAGTAAAATTAAGGCAAGAATACAAAAATAATTCAAAATGCCCATTTTGAGCTCAAGGGAAAAAAAAAAACCTTTGACATATTACATTTTCACACAGTAGGTTACTAGCAGTGACAGGTCAACATGGTATTTTCAAGGAAATGTAATGTTAACATAAAAATGATGAGTGTTCTAATTTGCTAGTCTTCCTATTTGCTAGACCCAGAGCGCCAAGCTTTCTAATGTACACCACGAAGAGTCTAGCAGTGTTCGATGTGCCAGGCCATCAAGAGGCATGTGTGTTGCAACCACCAGACACCATAGCAATATCTGTTAATGCTTATCATACATAAAACTTAAAGGTATATGAGTATGCAAGGCCGTGAAAACTGTACAAGAGGAACATACTACCCAATTACAAATTCAGGTCTTATACCAATTAGTGGTGACCATCAGAGATTATAGAGAAAGAGAATGGGGGGAACAACAGCACATCAAAAAATTACATCTCCTCGTCCATAAGACACAAAACCATGATGAGGGATGCATTATCTTTGATGACCGAGAGTGCACATTCCAAAGATGTACATTTCTATTACCAAGTAAAAGCTTAATATTATTTTTAAGTTATAAATATTAAGTGTACAGCAAGAAAATAGTAAATTTAGGCATTCAAATATATTTTTATGACTTTGAGTGAGGCTACTGTTTCTTAAATATCAATTTATCAAGTTAAAAATAGAAAAAGTCAGGCCAGTGAGGCAGATAGATAGACAGATGGGTGTGAGTGAGGGTACTCTCTGTGCAGTCTGTCAGCTTGAGTGTGCTCCCGGAAGGGGAGAACTGACTTAGTAAAGTTGTTCTTTGACTTCTATTATTGCATCATGGCAGGCAAGAATCTACATTCACATATTATGTTGCACACACACACACATAGTTTAAATAAAATATAAAAATAGACACTATGAAAAAATTTCAAAAGTAACTCAAATAATTAAAAAGATATTTACCGGTCACGCATCTGACACTCAAAGCAGACTGGAGTTGAGTGGCAGAACTCTTTCCAGTGTATACAAAGCCACAGGTTTAAACCTGTAACTATAAAAATGGAGGGGAAACTCACAATGAGAGTGCATAAAGAAGAATGACAACTTAACAGATAAAAAACAAATAACCTAATTAAAGCATGAGTGAATTGTTTTACTGCCTGTGTCTGCAGAAAAAGTACACAACAGCACATGAAGACAATCCTCAGAACTATTTTTCAAGGGAAAATGCAAACAATACTTAGCATAGAACCATTTCATACCCAGTACTTGGACTACAATAAAGAAAGTGGATAATTATAAATATTGATAAAGAAATAGACAAATGAAATATTCATGCTCTGTAAAAATAAATATGAGACGGTGCAGTAACTATGGACTACTACCAATTCAAGTTAAAACGATAACTAAATATTTCTACTTCCACATATGTTCCCAATGAAAATCTTCTCACATAAAAGAAAAATCTCACATAAATGCTCATAGCAGTGTTTTTCTGTTTAAAAGGTAGAATAATATCAATGTCTATCAACTAATAAATTGGTGAAAATCCATATTATGGGATATTAGGACAAAGAAATAAAGTGCATGCTACAACATGAATCATTAAGTACATTACTTGAAAGTTATTAAAGCCAGTTGTTCCAAAAAAAAAAGATAAAGCAAATCATCTTATTCTATCTATGTGATCAATGCAGAAAAAATTATGAATATGAAAAGTGGGCTAAGTAGAACAGTGACATAGGCTGTAATTCCAAATCTTAGGAGGGTGACAAAGGAAGATGGTGACAGATCTCTGTAATCCCAATGCTTAAAATGGTGACAGGAAAGGCAGCGATTCCAATCCACTCTGAACTACAAAACAGCATCCTGTCTTAAAACAAGCCAACAATTAAGCAAGCGTTTTTTTCAGGATGGGATTCAGGCAGAACAGGCGTGACTATTGGTAGGTACAGGTTTTCTTTCAGGGGTGATGAACATGTTCTAAAAATAGATCACTACAATCATCAAACAACTAAAATCTACTAAGTTGCAGATTTACAGCACTATAGGCTGAACTCTGTACAGGTTACCACACATGCACAATGTATTCACTGGCTTTTACAGGAATTGATTAGACAGGCAGTTCTCCACACGCCATCTGGGGATGGTAGCTATTGCTAGTAACGATGAACTGCTCGTAAGTATTCAGGGCGTACTATCACGGTAGCCAAGAGCAAAGGCTCTATGACCAGCTTGAATGGGATCTTCCTTGTTTGCAAAGCTTAAAAGCTACCAAGCTTAGCCAAGTTTCTCCTCGTCAGAATGTTTTCTCAGTTAGGAGATGATAAGAGTGCTACTCTCACATGAGTGGTCGTGAATTCTCGTTGAATTGAGACACAGCGGTGGGGGAGTTTGAGATATTTAAGACATCACTATCTAAATGCCAATGGAGTAACACCTCAAAACACAGCCTCACTTGCCTAAACACTGTAAACTCCAAGTAACAGTAATAATTACTAGATTCCAGCATCTATTCTCAGCTCTGGAAACTTCCATGAAGGCACATAAAGCTACACTCCACATGCGCATATCAATATTAAATGTTGATTTAAGTGTAAAAGTGGTAGACTAATTCTGGCCCCTCCATAGATGGCATGTAAATATGAAAAATATCAAGGGCCCTCAGTACCTAACTAGTGTAATCTTTAAATCAGAGGTTAAAAAATACATTTAGATTGAAGTAATTATTTTGCAATTATATTTTCATTTTTGAGAGCTGGGATTAAAGGCATGTGCCATCACCACCCAGATCATATTTTCATTTTTGATATTGTTATTTTATTTTATATCTACACATGTTTTGCTTGCATGTATGATATGTATACCACATGCATATATAACGCCAGTGGAGGTCAGAAGAGGGCATCAGGTCCTATGTAACTGGAGTTACACACGTTTGTGACCCACCATATGGGAAGTGAACTTGGGTTCTCTGCAGTAGCAACAAGCACTCCTAAACACTAAGCAATCTCTCTAACCCTAATTTTACAAATAGGTTGAAGATAGTAAGAAAATCCTTAAAGCTACAATTTCTTCTTTGGAGCTAACTACTTAGCTCAAATAATTTTTTAAAAATATTTTATAGTGTGTCAAAACAACAACAAAAAAGAAAAAAAATAACAAAAACACAAACTTGTCTCTGAGTTGGGACAAGATAATTTTGAAATTTTCTTTATGTTCGACAAAATATTATCACATCCTATATACATAAATACTGTATGAAAAAAAAAGCCTCTTAATTTAGTCAGTCAACCCCCGTCATGGAAAAAATGCACAAACAGAAAGAAAGCTAAGACTTGTAAGTGACAGGGTCAGGGCTACAACTGGCATTAATTCCTTCAGTGTCTGAAAGTACTAGCAGACTCTTGGTTACAACAACATGTGTTGTACCACTTGAAACATGATAGCAATTTCCTTTTTTGAGTCTGTTGAAACAAAGACACAATATAAGTTGACTAGCAAACATTGATTCTCCAAACATCAAATGATTTAGTTAATAGTAAATATAGCAGGGTTTAGGAGTTAGCTCAGTGGTAGAGCACTTGCCTAGCAGGCGGAAGGCCCTGGGCTCGGTCCTATACTCCGAAAAATAAATTAAATAAATGGACATAGCAATGAAAATATACATACAGTATTTAAAATAAAGGGGTTGTTTTTAGGGCAGCAATGTGGAACATTATATAAGTGATTTTGAAGCAAAAGTCCTCAGATTTGTACCAATAATCAAGTGGCATCAGTCCAAGGTTTAACAGGTGCTGGGCACCTCTTGTAGAGGTATTTTAAATGCAAGCTTAGGGTGTCATTGCAGAAAAGTCATGGTACAGAGGTAGTCTTCCTGTGCTATGACAGTTCTTACAAGGTGCACAACACCTGAGAGCCTTTGTTTCATGACTTTCCAGCTTTGCTAATTTTCTTATTTAGGCTTTTTGATTCATTTTGTTTTGTTTTTAGAATTTGATAAACACAAAGGCATTTTGATGTTCAAAACTTTCAAAAAGTTCAATCACTCAGTACATATTAACTTATTAACCCTATCAAAATCTAACTGTATTTTTTGAAAGCAATGTTTATAATTGTTCAAGCGCAGCTGTTGGGTTTGCCTACAACTGATGCAAAATTCTCTTCAGTGTTCTCTGCTGGGTTTGCTATGGCTTTTTTTTTATGCTATAGAACATGTTTGAGTTGTCTTTAAAAGAACCAAGGCAGAAAGATAGCCTGAGAAACTATTTTTAATTATCAGATTTCCATTCTTTATGTGCCAGGCGGTGCTTTAATAGTCCATAGACATGGCTGGAGAGATAGCTCTGCTGGTAACTTCTTGCGACAAAACCATGAGTGACTGAGCGGATACCCACACGAAGACCTAGGGTGGTAAAAGACATTTCAAATAGCAGCATTGAAGTGACAAAGACAAAAGCATCCCTGAGACTCACCAGCCAGTCATCTGGACGTAATCATCTACCGCGAGATCTCTTATATATAAAACTAAAGTAGACAGGAAGCTGGGTATCCGTGGTTGGCTCCCTGGGCTAGGTCCATAATGGAGCCAAAAGACAGGAAGTAACCAGCAGTTGATTTAATTTGTCCACCAGTAGCCGCTGAAAACTTTCAGAATGGAAGGTAGAAGATACATAATAAAAGATGCTTATGATATGTTCAGTATGACAGGAAAGAAACAGCCAATGAGGCAACGCCATGATAGGCGAACGCCAGAGCTGTTTTGTTTTCTGGTTCATACAGAGACACTTCTCCACAAATGTCTACAAGAACAGGAAGGAAGTACATAGTACCCAAAACAAAGCAAAACAACAACAAAACAAATAAACAAACAAACAAACAACAAAGAGAGAGAGGAGCGGGGGGGGGTGGGGGGGAGACATTTAAGTGCCATCTATAGTATATAAGGGCAACATTTAAAAATTGGGCTTATATGCACAGACTTTCTGTCCGAGACTATTCTGATTGACATCTCATCTATACTAAACTGATTTGTATTCCAATCCAAATCATTATGATGAATATTATTCAGTAACATTTGCAAGAAAAATATAAACATTTCAAGCAGAAATGGTATCTACTTATCATTGTTTATCTGATAAAACAAATATTTCTCAAAGAATTTATAACATACCTATAGATAATAATTTTGAAATTGAAAATTTGTAATTAAATGTAAAGCATAAAATAATGATTAATTGTATTCAACCCTGATAGAATGAACACTTTTTAATAATAATAAAATTATATTTTATTTTATTTTTTTATATTTTATAATTTATTATAAAAATAATAAAAAAAATAAATACCCACAGGCTACGAATTGTGTGTGTGAGCAAAGAAGAGCTATCAATTTGTGTCTATCCTTAGGAAAGTACCTCTGTCATCTTTTCAAGGTCTACTACATGGAAAGTGGTACTGTCTGGTTTTGCTTGTTTTATTGTGTTTTTATGGACACATTAACCAAATGCTTTGTCAAGAAATTGCTATTATTTGCCTTCTCTCATTATGGTTGTATAATAGTGACAGTTTATTGAAATTCAGACAATATATGGAAGTTTCAAAGTCATTTTATACTCATTTTTCAGTGTCTCTCTCAACTCTTGGTCAAATCACCTAAGTGCACATAAAATACGTGAATTAACTACTTGTCCCAGTTTTCTCTATCTGAAATTCCAGTCCTGTTAGCAAGGAGCAGGTACTGGTACACAAAATTCTTGGAATAAAAAAAGCCAGTATCCTTGGGGATTCTCATTAAGGTCTTCTGGGAACAGCTGGAGAGGCACAGCCAGGAAGTGGAGCAAGACAGCTGGCAGGCTCTCTCTTTGTTGACTTCTTTCCTCGTAGGGTGCCATCCCCAAGCCCCACACCATCCTTTTCTTGAAATCCTGTCTAATCCTCTTTCATAACCATGGCTTGTTTGGTGGAACAGAACTTTCCTGCACCATCATGAGTTCCACCAGGAGCTAGAAGACTAGTCCTGTCTCTTTCAAAAACTTAAACACTCAGGTTTATGCGTCAAGATCGCGGTGGATTATCTTGATAATTATGATTGATGGTCCTTCTCTAGGATCTGTATGCTGTGCCCAAACTCCCTTCCATTCCACCTGCCTTTATGCTTTTCAGACAGTTACATAGGGGACTTAGGGGAAAAAAAAGGGTGAATAAAAGCCATTGGTTAGAAGAAATCAAGTACTTTATTGGGAGACATTCAAAAACACTGTAATAATTAGTTAAAAATTAAAATAGATGTAATCTTGAAAACTATTGCCTTTTTGCATTATCTATTCAACTTTTGGAATACAAAGAGTTGTGGGTCGCTTTCAGTTTACGTGAGTCAGGGTCTCATTTCATCATCGCTTTTTCTAGTAAATCATTTGCATAGTAGTTGAGTATTCTGTCTGAGTAAGCAGTAATGGACTAACATCTTTGTAGCAGTGTCTGTTCACACTTCTTTGAGCATGGGCAGCATATTTATTTATGCAGTGTCTCTCTGTGGAGATGGGACAGTCCTTTTCAAGAGTTGTCATGAATAATAGTGATGAAAAACAAAACAAAAAATATCTAGCAATTGAATTGCCAGCCTTTTCCTAAACAGAACTAAGCAAAACTTTTCAGTTATTTGTATTATCCCAGACAGTACAATAGTTTTTTTTAAAGGTACATCGAAAAAGAATATTCAACAAGAAAAATTTGACCTTCATCAAATTGTTTCACCTCACTGGACCTGTTTTGTCATAAGGAAAATAAGAAAGTTGGACAAAATGAATTGTAACGTTCTGTTAGTTTGCCTGGTCTTCATTTCACTATCAGTTGTGCTTTTATATTTAAAATGGCATTAAAATTATTCTCATGATACTTGGATGATAATATAATAAATCTTAAAATTGTAACAATTTTGCAATTTCAAGGACTTCTGCATATTTCCAAGATGAGGCCTGTGGAGTGGGCTGTTTTCCTCCAGCTGGTAAGGAGATAGATTTAAGCTCATCTCAGTGGCGCCTTACACCTATGTGAGGTATAGATCTGCAGATCTGCATTACAATATCTTACACAGGACCTTTCACATCCTATTAGGATGGATGTCTTTGGAATGACGCTCTTAGAACAAAGAGAGTACTCCTAATTTATTCATCTTTTTTTTTTTTTTCAAAAAAGAAAAAAAGGACAAAAGGTTAGAAACAAAATCTAAAACTTTAAATAGGAGAGAAAGTAAGAAATCATTTTAAATAAGAAGCTTCTTTTATTGTTAATAAGGATTTCTCCTTGAACCGTAAGCTTTAGTGCATCTAAGGTGTACCAAGGTTACTAGGGTACAAAATTTTCTCTAAGCCAATTAGAACACCCAACCCGATTAGCTTAAAGAGGTCAGACCATAACAACCTTCTTTACCTACTTCTGTAAACACATTTGAATAAGGTTATTCATTTTATTAAGTAAACTACAAAGTAATGTTCAAAATTATTTTTAAAAATGTGTCTGAAAAAAATGCTATTTGGTTTTTGTAAGACATATTATGTTTTTCATCTAAAGGAATAAACAAGAATATTCTTTAATAAGGTTTTAGACTGTTCTTAAATTATTTGTAAATTTAAATTATGGTTTCTTGTATAATTTAGAATTCATTGTCAAAACATAATATTTTGTGTAGAAAATAACATAAATGTAGGTTATTAAGATGGTTAAAATCCCAGCATTCTTTCAAGTGTTCTTTCACAAACAAATAATATTTGAGATGAAATCATATCTTTCAAGATTGTGTTCGCATGTATAGAAGGATTCTATTAAATTAATTAAAGGTACCCCAATTTTGTTCCCAGTAGCTTCTTCCTTTACTTTTTTTCATGTTGTTTTATTTCCTTGTCTTCTTTTCTTTCTTTTCTTTTTTTCTTGTCTCCTTTCTTCAACAATTCTTTAGAGGGCGAGTCAATTCCAACTGGTCTTTCAAAAATCTATGACTACTGGTAATAAAGAGACTCAGGGAACATAGCTGAGAAGGAATGATGCGAATCTTAAAATACACAGATTATGCTTCATACAGGAATGGGACCGTACCTTTTTCATGAATCTGAAAAGATCATAACATTTATAGTGGGTAATATGCTTATGCCAGAAAGCAGACACGAGCCAATGGGACCCATGCCCCTTCTCTGCTGATGTCACATGAAAGAGAATTTTAAAAATCTCATGGGCTCCCCTACAGTCTCGGGGTTCATGAAGCCAGCAGAGGAGCTCAAGTTTAAAATGCTATAGATTCTGTTTACTTTGTACACATTTGATATGTATTCATGCATGCATGCAGCAGCTGCCCCTTTTATAAGAGAAGTGTGCTCACATTAGCTCTCTCACCCAAACTGAGAATATAAGCACACTCTAATAGCAAAAGAGGAGGCTGGTTTTGCATTAATTAATATATTATAAGTTATTCTCTCATTTCTCATTTGCATTAAATCCTACTGTATTTTTAAAAATATAAATACTTAATATTTTAAAAGACAAGCAATTTCTACAGAAAAGTTACACACTGCCAGCTATCAAAGAGTAAATTATTATACTTTTATTGTACTTTAGAGATCTGTTTACTTTCATATCAAATTAAAATGTAATTATTACTTCTTTTCAGACTAAGGCATCTAGTTTCTTTGCAATGTTCAAAGAACAGAAAGAAAAGGAGGTTCCCATTTTATGTTCTGATACAAGGCTTAGAATGGATTTGTTCAACAGATTGTGTAACAAAAAAAGAATAAAAAAGAAAGAAATTTAAATATTTTATTTACTCTGATAGCCTAGACATATAAAATTATCCAGCAAATCTGTATTAAAGTTGATTTTTAAGCTATTATGATCTGAAAATACTTAAACTTAATATCCATCTTTGGAAACACTGTAAGAACCTAAACCACTTAAGAATTTATACAAACTATAAAAACTAGATTTTGCTCAGAGAATTGCTTTTATATTAAACTAATATCGGATATCTATCCGATATCTATAAAGATAAATGGCCATTCAAACATTCATTCATTCATGTATATAAAGTAACTTATACTAAAAAACCTCACAGTTTATAAATGTAAATACCTCAAACAGCATACGTTTTTATTTTGTTTGGGCTGGTTTATTACTGTTTGTCAGTTTGTTGTTTTAATAAGCAGTGTTTTAGAAAACTGCAGCAGAGATTCTTTTTAGACAGAAGAAAACTTGATTGTTCCATTTCCTTCATTTTCTTTCGACTCCATTTTATAATTTCCTGTTTTTCTCTGAGCTAAGGTTACATTTCCATTTTGTAAATATTGTTCTGTGTAAATCTTATGTTTCTAATTTTATGCATTATTTTATCATTGTAAAATATCTGCAAATTAGTTTTCTGTTTATCTAGGCAGACTAAGTATTTAATATATTTTTTAATGTTATGCTAGCTCAGTTAACAATATGGCTCATTATTTAATTCAGAAAGAATTTAAAAGGTGTGAGGATTGTAACAGCAAGTGCTATAGTGATTTGCATTGACCTAATTAGTTCATTTACATGTTGACCTTTAAAGCTTGTAGAGTTTTGTAAACTCAACTTATGGTTGTAAGCATTCCACATAAAAATACCTGAGGGAGGACATGAAATCAGGATAAAGGTGATGAAGTTATATGGGGGATAAATAAAAGGGAAGCAAATTTAAAAATATGAACTGCCATCTTATAGATGTATAAAATCACCCTATATTTTCTTGAAATTCTTCAAGTTGAGACTCTAGGCGAGAGTAGCACGGAAGAAAGAGGAAATAGTAGGACCCACAGGGTCCTGGAAACCTACAAGAAGAACTTTATGACAGGCAGATCTGGATCCTGGCGTCCTCCTCAAACTAAGGCACCAGCCAAGGAGAATATAGGCAGTAAGCTTCGAACCCCTACCAAGACCTAGCCGACGAACATGATATTCTCCACCGTTGAGTGGAGAGTGAGATCTGACTCTCACACGAACCCTGGTGCCCCTTTTCTGACCACGTCCCCTGGATGGGGAGGCCTGGTGGCACTCAGAGGAAGGATAGCAAGGTACCAAGAAGAGACTTGATATTCTGAGAGCATATATAGGGGGAGGAGGTCTCCCTCAATCACAGACATAGGGGAGGGGAGAAGGGGGGAAGTGGGAGGGAGGGAAGAATGGGAGGAAACAGGGGAAGGGCTATCAATCGAGATGTAATATGAATAAATTAATAAAAAAAATAAAATAAATAAAATTAAAAAAAAATCACCCTAGAAGAGGATATATTTTCAAAACAATTTTCAAAATAGTCTAGGCTTTTCAAATGGCTTATTGCTTTTAAAAATCACTTATTTTAAAAAATATTAGAAAGTAAGTAATTAAGTATCTGAATTACAGTTGTTCTTTTATCTCTCAGCTCATATCTGTCTCTATTCATAAACGAGCTCTCTGAGTCTCTTATAGTTTCAGAGATGCTATGAGGTTCTCCAAAATTCACAATCTTAAGAATGGTGAACATTTTAAAAACCTTATATCAACTAAACCCCACAAATTTTATTGTGAATCTCACTGAAAACGGCACAGACGGACAAGTTTTCCTTAAAATATAGACCTTTTTTCATTTTCTATCTTTTCCCACTTAACAAATAAGCCCCCTTTAACTTTTTTTTTTTTTTTTTTTTTTTTTTTGATTCAGAGTTTCTCTGTGTAGCCTTAGCTGCCCTAGACTCACTTTGTAGACCAGGCTGGATTTGAGCTCACAGACATCCATATGCCTCTGCCTCCCTGAGTGCTGGGATTACAGGCATGCACTGTGGTGCCCAGCTTCACCCTTTCTTTATATTTTTTTAATTAGGAAATTTGATCCATGGACTTGTTCCTAAACCTCCATCTCTGCACTTTTATAAATTCTACAACTTCACTGGATTGTTGGGACATCTGTGTGCCTACCTATAGGAATGGGTGCGTTTCTCTTACCATGATGCTCGAGGCCTGATCTTGAGACTTTTCCAGGTAATCAACTCTCAGAATTGTTCCTAGCACACAGCACCTGCTCCTTCACTTAAAAACATTAAATATGATAATGCTACTGTCAGTGGTTACTCTTTTGTGAATATACAACACTCCATTTCTCTCAATTATTTTTGGTCACTTTCCAGCATTAAGTGAAGACTGTAACTATTATCTCCGTCTATATATTCAACTCTTTCTTACAAGTCTTTGGGAAATGCCTTTAGCTGACGCTCGATTCATTCACCTCAAAGTTCAAGGACTTTTTGTCATATATCACCCCAGGCTCCCATTCCCTCAATCTTTTCTGGGATTTTATTTTATATCTAAGATTGTATCCTCAGTTCTACAATGACAAAACCCTCAACACATTTGTCTCTTCAAACTTTTATAGAGATTCCATTCCCATTTCTGTAGCCTTAACTAAAAATTCCATTTAGTTCCTCTGCTCCGTTCTACCACTTTCAGGACAATTAAGCCTCAAGTTTTCATGAAGACTCTACATTTACCAGAAAGCCAATGAAATCCTCTTTGAAAAAATACTTCAAAGAGTACATGTTCTCTAGAAGTCAGCTCCTGATTCTGATGTTTCTGTTTCCACGAATGGCATACCCATTCCATCAACTACAAAACTTTGTGTTCTAGATTAGCACTCCCCTCTACCTTGAACAAATGAGCTTCTCTTTTTGGTGAAAAGCAGTTAATACAGAGACTCACAGCAGCTCAAAGTGCTGAAAATAAGGGACTTTTGAGAGCTCAGTCTTAAATGGAACACTCATATTACACCCCTCCCCAAAGCTCAGTGAACATCAAAGAAGAGTATGTTGAAAAAAATCAGCAGCTGGACAGTGGGAGGCAAACCACACAATACTGTCTTATGAGGACAGCATTGCTGTGTCACACATGAACAGTTGCAGCAAAAAGTCTGTGCTGGCTGAGCTGACTATAGACAGATAGAAGCTACTGGCAGGCACTACAGGGCTCATAAGCCACAGGAAGGCATTGTCTTTGGTGATATAGCCATTGGTGAGTTACTCATGATCCTGTTAAAAGCCTCACGCCCATGCCTAGACAGGCAGAAGTGGTTATGCCTAGTGGGTCACAAACAAAGATGAAACAAAATGTTATAAATGTTATAGGGGACTTTCTTAGTTTTAAATGTCTTGTGCACCACATTATTCTGATTTCAAAGTCATAGTCACTACTACTGTTTCTAAGCATCACCAGGGAACGAAGGAGCAGCTACTGGAAAGGACCTCAGAGTGGGTCATTTCTGACATTAGAAGGAGCTTTCTATGATGACTACTTTGATAGGTGTTATTTATCACACCTTTCCTAGCAAAACCCTTTGTTTCCTACGGTACCTTTCTCTCTTTTTTTTTAAATTTTTTATTATTAATTTATTCTTGTTACATCTCAATGGTTATCCCATCCCTTGTATCCTCCCATTCTTCCCTTCCTCCCCTTTTCCCCTTATTCCCCTCCCCTATGACTGTTCCTGAGGGGGATTACCTCCCCCTGTATATGCTCATAGGGTATCAAGTCTCTTCTTGGCAACCTGCTGTCCTTCCTCTGAGTGCCACCAGGTCTCCCCCTCCAGGGGACATGGTCAAATGTGAGGCACCAGAGTACGCGAGAATGTCATACCCCACTCTCCACTCAAGTGTGGAGACTGTTCTGTCCATTGGCTAGATCTGGGTAGGGGTTTAAAGTTTACTGCCTGTATTGTCCTTGGCTGGTGCCTTAGTTTGAGCAGGACCCCTGGGCCCAAATCTGCCTATCATAATGTTCTACTTGTAGGTTTCTAGGACCCTCTGGATCCTTCTACTTTGCCATTCTCCCATGCTTCTCTCATCTAGAGTACCTTTCTCTCTTAATTTTCACTGGCTTATGTTCATTCTTTCTCTCTGTTTTGTGTCATTCAATCTCAAATAAGCAGTATTTTGCTAAAAATTTTTCAAGATTATGCAATATTTGCCTTCAAGGTAAGATTCACGTGCTTGTACAGACACGATACTGGATTACCTAATGGAGACTTCACTCTGGCATAACATCTTGGACCTCACAAAGGAAATCTACAATCTCCTCAAATTGCTAGACTCTTTATCTACTTTATCATCTGCCAATTTTAAAAAATTCTAGTAAGGATAATTTCCAGACAGGTACAGACATACAATCCAAGGAATAGTCAGCAAACATGAACTGGACTCAAGAGGGTTTTTTTTTTTGGGGGGGGGGGGCGGGTAGGGTAGGTGGAAAGAAATCACGAACATGAAGTCAGATGAAAAGGTAAGTCAGGAAAGATCTGAGGAGTTGGGAGAGGGAATTGAATATGATTACACTTTCAAAGAATTAACATTAACATTATTTCTTTTTAATTAAAATGTCTGGGTGGATAAAAAGGTCTGACATCACAAGCATGACAACTTGTGTTGAGTTAACATTCTCATATACATTTAAAAAGCAAATGGGTATCCTCCCAGTGTTTCAGAGCATGGGTGAGTAGATGTGGTGCTGGGAACCGAGGCTGTCAGAAGCCGGGGCTCTTAGCCAGCCAGTCCAGCAAGCTCCAGGTTCAAGAAAACATGCTGTTCTGAGCAACATGACGGAGCTGGAGAAGTGGCCAGGTACGTGAAAGTTCTTGCTGCCGCACCAAATCACCTGAGCTCAGCTGTTTAGAAACACATAGAGAACCAGTACTTTCAATTGTCTTATGGCACAATCTTGCCCTGCTCTGCCCCTCCAAAAACACACACAAGTAAAAAAAATGAAGATCAATTATTATTTCCTATGTTCAACTTCTTAAAGACTTCATCAGTATAATATAGTTGCAGTTAAGGCTTCTGTGAACTAATTGGGACAAAATAAGACAAAATGAATGTTCAAGTATACAATCCTTAGAGTCAGCACAATCAACGTTATAGTCAAGTTTGCAAAATGGCCTTGCCTATGGGTTTGTGGTTCAAATTTCTAGACTGCTAAGACCAATTAAAGGAAATAATCAAGGGATATTACTAAAATGATAAAGTGCCCAGAATCTATATTTTATTTTATTTATTTATTATTTCAGATTTCTAAAGGATAATTTATTTTATTAAAATATCTGCCCTGTAAGCTACTTTTTTTTTAACTATAATTTATTCAGATTACATCCTGAGTATAACAATCACTTTTATTGTTGTATAACCCCTCACTTTTATCTTCCGTTCCCCCTCTCTCCCTCCCTTTCCTGCCCTATTCCCCTCCCCTAAACCTGAGACAGAAGGGAACCTCCTCCATCACCATAAGACAACAGCCTATCAGGTCTTATCCCTTTAGCCTGCTTCCCGTTCCTCTGTGTGCCACCAGGCCTCCTCACAAAGGGAGTCTGATCAAATTGGCGGCACCAGAATTCATGTCAGAGGCATTCCCCAGAATCCATATTTTTAAAAGCTAGGCATGGTGGCCTGTAATCCCAAATCAGGGCAAGGATAATGATCTTGAGGCTTGCTGTCAAGCTGTCCTAGTCTATTTGATAAGTTCCCAGCCAGACATAAATTCTATCTCAATAAATGAAATAATACCTGAGGGATAGCACCTGAGATTTTCCTGATATACATACACGCACACACACACACACGCACATGCACACACACAGACACACACACATGTGTATCCACATATTCTTATGTGCTAACTCGTAGAAGTAAACATGCACATTGATCCAAATAGTAAACAAATATTATAGGAGTGATATTTGCATATTAACAGTCATAGTGTAATGGCCCTCTCTGCCATTGTAACATAACAATTTTATGTGGTCTGAACATCATGAAAACAAAGTGAATAATAATCATGATGACTGCTTTTCTCACTGTGTAAACATCACAGGTTCTCAGAAGAAATGAGCACATTGACAATAGATTGGACAGTTAGCTGTCTTCAAATTCCTTAGATTGTAAACCTTAAACTTAATGAGTACAACTTTTTCTTTTTTAGAAATAGGCCTAAGATAATATACATGTCATAGGAAAACCAAGGAGATAAGTCAATAAGAATTCAACTCAGAACAATACAATCAGATGAAACACAGCAAAGAAAATACAATCACAGCCATTTTTATTTTGCTCCGATTTCTTCATTAGTCCCTCTTGGCTTTGACATATTCATTTAGTGTTTGTTGCTACAGAGAACATGCAAAAATAATGAAAGTAGTATTAAGCTACTCATATTTGTGATTAGCTAGCATTCTAGTTAGAAGTGAAGAAAAGCTTTTAACTCATTGGCAAAGGAGACAACTTCCTGAATAGAACACCAACAGCTCAGGCTCTAAGGTCAACATTTCATAAATGGTAGCTCATCAACCTGAAAAGATGCCGTTAACAGAGCAAAGCGACAGCCTACAGTCTGCGAAAAGATCTTCACCAAGCCTACACCCAACAAAGGGCTAATATTCAAAATATATAAAGAACTCAAGAAATCAACCACCACCAACCAAACCAAATACCCAAGTTAAAAAATGGCGTACAGAGCTAAACAGAGAATTCTCAACAGAAGAATATAGAACGGCTGAGAAACACTTAAAGAAATGCTCAACATCCTTAGTCATCAGGGAAATGCAAATCAAAATGACTCTGAGATTCCATGTGACACCTATCAGAATGGCTAAGATAAAAAATTCAAGTGACAGCACATTCTATCGAGGGTGTGGAGAAGGGGGTACACTTCTCCACTGCTGGTGGGAGTGCAAGCTTGTACAACCACTTTGGAAACCAATCTATCTAGCTCTTTCTCAGAAAATTGGGAATAGTGCTACCTCAAAACCCAGCTATACCACTCATGGACATCCATATTACAAGGACATTTACTCAACTATGTTAATAGCAGCTTTATTAATAATAGCCAGAATCTGGAAACAACCTAGATGTCCCTCACCCGAAGAATGGATAAAGAAACTGTAGCACATTTACACAATGGAATACTATTCAGCTATCAAAAACAAGGAAATCTCCAAATTTTCAGGCAAATGGATGGAACTAGATACAATCATCCAGAGTGAGTATTTTGCCAACTAGACACAAGTTAGAGTCATCTGGGAAAAGGAACCTCAACTGAAAAAAAAAAAAAAAAGTCTTCATCGGAATAGCCTAGCCACAAAACTGTGGGGATATTTTATTGATTAATCATTGACATAAGGGTGCTCAGGTCACTATAGGTAGGTTCTACCACCTGAACTAGTGGGCCAGGGTCATTTTTAGGAAAGCAGACTGAGCAAGCAAAGGAGAACAAGCTACTAAAGTCTACTCCTCCATGGTCTCTCCTTCAGTTTCTGTCTCCAGGTCCCTACCTTGAGTTCCTGTTCCATGATGGACTTTAAAATGAAATAAATCCCTTTTTTCTTCTAGCTGTTTTTGGCTATTGGATTTACCATAACAATAGGAAGCAACCCAGGACAGCTATGGATTTCACTAGGGGAAGAAGTTTAGGGACAGCTATAGATTTCATTGGGGGGGGGGGGATGAAGTTTAGGGACAGCTATAGATTTCATTGGGGGGGGAGGGGATGAAGTTTAAACTCATTGTTTTAAAGCGTTTTATTATTGGCTGTATAATTTAATTGTTTATATTTTTATAGAAGTTGTTCCAATTCCTAGGCTAAGCAGAAGCTTGCTGTATTTCTTTATGATCATCCCTTTCTCCCTATTTAGGCAATGGACAAAAAGGGTCAATTTGGATTTGACCTTTCAGTGTTTAATATCACATCTTAAACTGTTTCTTGTAAATATAAATTTCCAGTAGTTATAGCTTAAAAATGAAATGGAAAAAGTACTTTCCTTCACAGAAATGTTTTTCTCCACAATACCCAATGTTCTAATTTTCATTAATATACTGTAAATACGGTTTTTAGCCATTTTAAATTGCTAAAATTTTAACCCACTGAAGTCCAATTCAGCCTGGAATACAATCTTATATTGTGTTAATTTTTACATCTGGATACCTTATGTAATTCCTAACCCATTACAATCAAGTTATTATTTGTAGAGACAGTATATAAAATGAGTTTTTAACAAAACCTATTTTCTAAACACGTTTTTGTTGATATAGTATAGAATCGAGATCTCATTGGGCACTGGTGAGCAATTTTCCTAAATCTTCAATGTTTTTATTTTACTCTATTAATAATTGTATCTTCTTAAGCACTCACAGGCTAACTGAACAGTGAATTAGTTATCCGCTGCCACTCAGGTGCATGTTTCTCTAATACCACAATGAGACCAAGAAAGAGACTGAATTTACAAAATTATGATAGAAGTTAGGTAGAAATATTTCATAAAGCTAAAGAAATGTTTGATAGAAAAGTATTGGTCCAACATTATGGTGTTACCTAATTCAAAGCATTTCATTTAGTTCAGTTCACCACATATTCTGTACTTCCTATTTGTAAGACTCACAAAAGTAGACTGATGCTCAGAAATTCATATTGAGAGAAGTGTTGGGAAATTACTTTGCGCATTTGCTTTCATGCTGTACGCTAAGGCAGTGCCTGAGAACCTGAGCGAAGCTGCCCTATGTATGAGACTGGCCATGTTGTCTTGCACTGTATCAGTTTCACATACTAGGTACCAAATGAGACCTTAATTCTAAACTGAGTATATCAAGAAAAAGTGCTTTAAAAATCTCAAGATGAGCTTATTCCCCCAAACTTTGCAGGTGAGGAAGCTGTGAATGATAAGGTTTTGTCATTGCATAGGTACCCCTAAGTAATGACTTATTGATAAGTTGTCAGGTACCATTTACGCTTATTGAGAGTCTAGCTGTGAAAGCAAGTTTGCCACTCTCCTCATCATTTCATATGCAAGTATATTTGTCTCTAAGTATACTCTCATACCCCATATTCAGTGATAGGCTGCCCTCAACCCCAGCTGAGTGACAGGGAGGGAGAAGAAGAGCAAAACAACCCAAGAAGAACACATTCTGCCACTGAGGACAACTGGAAGCCAAACCATTTCCAGGAAGATTACTCATCTCCTGATATAATAAATGCCTTCAGTGGGAACATGAACCTGAAGCTCACCCCTGAGAAGCTCATCGTGGAAAGAACGGTCAATGGAAACTCCAACTGCCCCAGACTTCCAAGTTGATTTCTGCTAGATGCCTGTAAGCCCTAACTCAATGGTGTTACTGCTGTTTGTTCTCTCAGACTACTCTAGTCAATTCTGCTGGGTTTTGTGAACTCCCAGTTTGATGATGTTTTGCTGTGTGTCTGCTACTGTATCTAATCATCTGCTCCTTGTTATTTACCCCTTAACTTACTCACTCAAAACTAAAAGAGGGAAATTATAAGCCATTCTCTGGACAGTGCACAACAGTATTTTGTAGCAAAATTAGATGTTCTAATTCAGTAAAGCTTTCTAGATATCAAAGAAGATTGAGTCATGAAGTCAAGATCAGTACATGATCTAAATGTTATGAACTTTAAAAGACTGTAATGATGTAATGATGACAAGGAATTTATTCCTTCTTCCTCCACTCTCTCTTCACTGCCTTCTTTCTGCCTTCCTGCTATTAGGTGTCACTTTGAAGCCCAGGAAAATCTCTATTATGAGATCCTGCTGCCTCAGCATCTTGCGATTGCAGAATGTAGTGTTGCCATGCTTTGCAATAGTTTTTTCTCTGTAACTGGAACCTCTACAATGAATTGTAGAGATGCAATCATCTGCTTCTGTATGGTACATTATGAGTCTCCTTTACAGAAAGCACACAATAGAAACTTAACAGAACAAAGCCATATATTTATTCTTAGGCTCACTCTAAGACCTACAAGAGAAAATATAGTAAAGAGGGACTATAAATCAAAAATTTTAATTTATAGGGAAAACAATGACAACACTGCCTCCAAATAATGGCAGTGTGGCTATTGGGTAAATTGCAATGGAGTAAGAAAGAAGACAATAAAGAATAAAAACCAAGATAAGGGTAAAGAATGGAGTTATAGTGAAAAAAACACATTTAGAGAAAAGTAGTATTAATAGCTATACTAATCGGCAAATGTTGCAGGAATACCAAACAGGTATATATCACCACACAATGAATAAGCAAGTACCAGGAGTGGACATAATCAACATATTATCTACAAAGTTTTAGTCAGAAATTTAATTCAACAACTACTTAGTATCATTTTCACTGTGCTTATGCTGACAGAATAATATGTAAGATGACTAGGAAACCCAACTCCCAAATAATTTGTCTTTATATACTGTTCTATATTTTGAGCATTTTGTATATAGTGCATCCTTCTTTAGTGGTCCATTGTCAGTAAAACATGCATGCCTTGTTGTTTTTTCAGTATAAATGTACTTATCCAATGTCTTTTACATAACAACACCTACTTCATGTAGTGATGGGCTTTTACAATGTGTGGATATGCTTAAGACACATTTGATCTCTACAGAGCGAAGCAATACTGACTCATGTAGGAAGACTAAGCATAAGACACCAACGTCATTCGCCTGAGTTAGTGAATTTCAATGCCACAAGTCAACAAATTGAACAGCAACACTCAAAATTTACCCAAAACATCTCAAAGAGAAAAACTATAGTAAATATATGTATTTCAAATGCCACCAAAGAATATTCAATATACTATTCATGAGTAACAAGCCTTAGGTTTAAAAATATCAGGAAGCAAAAGTCAGAAGATAAAACAATGCATTTTATCTACTTCTATTCATTCGTCTACTCTACCATCAGCCCTACTTTCCGTTTTAACTGACCTGTATCTCTTAGGTAGAAATGGTTACCATTTAAATAATTATTTTTATTTCTTCTAGCTACCTGCTCTTTCCCTTCACTTCATATCTGGAAGCCTTTCTTATAAATACCCAGAGAAGATAAATAAGATAGGAACATATCATCAAGTTCATAAGAAGTGGTATCGGAGCTACATTGTGAAATTTGTGAAATACAAGAAAGAATAGGGTTTTTGTTTTTTACAGAGAAGAAAAAAAAATGATAGCTTTAATTCTAGATTTATATGTACCAAAACTGTAGAAGAGCATTAAGATGAAATGTTACACCTAATGAGCATTAGGCAACAGAGGGAATTCAAATACACACTACAGTAGATTAGTTTATACAATAGGGAAAGGAACAGAAGGAACATTATAAGCATCTCGCAGGAACAGAGCTCACTTTAAGTAACTGAAAACAATTGTAAAAAGTTACTCATAATTATGGTAACTCTATTTCTCAGTTGGTGAGCATGCCTTAGTGGCCTGTTTTGTTTAATGTCAGGTTGATATTTAATACTGCTATAGTGACATAGCTTGCTAAGATGGAATATAATGCGTTTAACTCAGAATTTTTTCTTCAAGTTATAATTCTTTGATTTTATTTGAGATGTTTCCTTGTGCTATACTTTCTCCATAGAGAAGCGCCATTTAAATGCCCTCTCTTAGGTCATGTCTACATTATTTTTCTCTATAATTGAAAAAAATAGTACCTTATGAAGAATGAATATGACAATCTTTCAATTGGAGGGAGGGAGAGAGAGACCAAAGTGACAGAGGTGTATGGTGTATGGATCACCCTTATTTTGGAACCAGTATTGGAATGAATACTTACATGTATCTGTTAGTTGTTTACAACACTGAGTTTGTTAGCTTTCTGTCATCATGACAAAATATTGGACATACACCTTGTAAAGAGGAAAGGGTTATTTTGTTTCATGGCTTTGGAGATTTCAGGCCATGCTCAATTGGCTTGTTATTTTTGGTCCCATGTCAAGGGACTAGTACCTTGTAACAAGTAGTGTGAGGTAGGTAGACCAAAGCTACTGACTTCATGGAGGTCAGGAAAGGAATAAATGGGATGTAGCCAGTTTTCAATATGCCTGTTAGATAATCCCTTCCACTAGGCATTCCCCTTTTGTCACTTCTGTATAAAATCATAGACTGGGGATCAAGACTGTTATACTTCTGGTATTTTACATTGTTATCTTTTTTTTAATTTTTAAAATTTAAGTAATTTATTCATATTACATCTCAATTGTTATCCCAATTGTATCTTCTTATTCTTCCCTCCCTCCCTCTTTTATCCTATTCCCCTCCCCTAGGTCTGTGACAGAAGGGGACCTCCTCCCCCATCATATGATCACAGCCTATCAGGTCTCATCCAGGTAGCCTGCTTACCCTTCTTGTGAGTGCCACCAGGCCTCTCCACCAAGGGGAAGTGGTCAAATAGGAGGCATCAGAGTTCATGTCAGAGTCAGTCCCGGCTCGCTACATAACTGTGGAGCATGTACTGTCCATTGGCTAGGTCTGGATAGGGAGTTTACTGAATGCATTGTCCTTGGTTGGCACAGTAGTTTGAGGAGACCCCCCTGGATCTGGATCCTCCAGACTTGATGGTCTTCTTGTAGGTTTCTAGGACCCTCTGTATCTTACATTGCAATCACAACCTTGTGTCATCTTTTATTCTCTCATCCTTGCTTTAGGTTCTCCTGCTAACAATGGACCACCAAATAAAGTTTCATATTTATATTGCATCTCTTTTCCTACTTATCACAGAAATAGCAATCCAGGTATCTGGAGGATGGCTCAGCAGTTGAAGACAGTTTCCACTAAGCCTAACAAATCAAAACTGAAATACTGGATTTTAGGAAGAGAGAATAGATTACCACAAGTTGTCCTCTGACTGTTACATGCTTAGAGGACATATGACTATATACAGAAAAACACACACATACTCACAAATGCATAAATATAAATAAATAAATAAATAGTCACAATATGGCCAATACAAACCTTCACTATAGGGTCTATTGAAATGTCCACCTACTAAGTATGTACGTCAAGTACAAGCACAGAAAGAGTGGACCCAGTGGGGAAAGGAAGTGTGTTCTGGCAATAAATGAATGATTTGCATTTCTTCCTCACCAACGCATTTTTTCTTTGTCCCAAGATTGTGGACGGTAGCACATATTTGCTAACAAGTTGTAGGTAAGACTGCAGGCACATTCAGCATAAGCCACTACTATCCTGACATGACAAGGCTACGGGATCTAGCAGATGCACCAGGAAGACAAGTAAATAAAGATAGCAGTATTAGATCACTGTTCACTGTTCACACTCTCACCTGTTAACTGCATTTCTGCACAGAGCCATCAAATATTCGTATGGTTTGTCCTTTTGTGTTTCCCTTGTCATGACTGAAGCTTCTTTAGTTTAATGCTCAGTATCTGAATTCATCACCTTTCCTTGATTTCTACCGTATATTAACAAGTTAGATCTGTGTGTGTAGTGTGGCACACACATACAAGTGTGTGAATGCGTGCACTTGAGTATGTGATTGCCCCATACCCCCATACACACAGAGATAGGAGAAGGTTATGGGATGTCAGGAGTGCTCCTTTCTTATTCAGTGTCTTCATGCCTTGAGACCAAGTGTCTCACTGAACCCACTGCTTTCCATTTTTACAAAGCTGACTTAACCTTGGGATCCTCCTATTTCTGTAATCACTTGCAATGCTGGGAACACAGTCACAACTCTAGGTTTCCCTACCCACACACTTCTAGCACATGGAGATTCAAACTCAGATCTTTGTGCTTTCAGAACAAATGTTCTTACCAACTGAGACTTTCTTCCGGCACTCAGATAACATTTCTTAAAACATTATCTCTACTGTGTATTTTAAGAGAAAACGGCCATGAATCTGCACTTCGAGTCAGTTTCATGAGCTTTGAGCTCACATTGAGGAACCTTTCATTGACTCAGTACCTGCACTCTGACTTCTTAGTATCTTTCCTGGCCTTGCACTTTGCTTCTACTTTTGTTTCAACTTCTTTGTCATTCCAAACCATATCTTGATTTGATTCCTCTGGTATCAGCATTTTTTTTTTTTTTTTTTTTTTTTTTTTTTTTTTTTTTGTTACATAAAGAGGTTGCTTTTTCTCTTAATTTTTGTTTTCCAAATTTCTTTCAGTCAGTTAACCGTCATTTTCTTACAAAGCACTTGCAGCTCCAGAGCTTTTCTCCCTTCCGTTTTCCTAAAGTTCCCCACTACTCAAATGTGGTCTTTGAGCTCCAATGTTAGGACCTAAAGTGTAAGTGATAGCCAAGCTCCAAGAGGCAGGAGTTGGTGGCTGGTGTGCAACTCTCCTCACACTCAAAAGTCCCCAGTTAGTATATGGTGGTGAGTGATGGAGGGTCTTATGATAAAAAACTCATTACTCTTATAACAATGCTTTTGGAAGACTAGAAAGAACTTGGTGTAGTGTTACACAACACCCACAATCTCAAAACTTGTGAGACTATGTTTCAATAAATAATAGATAAGAAAATAAATAAAAGTTTTTAAAAAAACATAGCTTACTTACTCTAAAGAAAAGTAGGGAGTGACATTAATAACTTACTTTTTCCTATATTTATGAAACAGAAAGTAATGTGTGCATTTCTCTATTGTTATGATTACTCATAGACAAAAATAAGCTGCACAAAAGTTTTGAATGATCCCATATATTACATGTCTATTAGTGATGTTAAACACAATGTCACGGTCACAACAGATCCAAGTGTGACCTTGATGTTTCTATGTCATTTCAAATGTTCAGTCATAACAATAGGAGACAGAGCTCAAGTCAACTTACCTTGGGGTCAAGAAACTGTCACTTTGTGAAAGAAATTTCTTGGGGGTAGGAATAGAACATATGAAGACTTCTCAACTTAATTCAATGGGATAAATAATTATAAAATGAGTCAACTTTTTCCAACCCTTGTTACGCATAAAATCAATTGTTTTCTAATAACAAACATGTTATTGTGAAAATTAATAGCCCATCCATTTAAGATCTTTGCTAATGAGACTGAGTGATAGGCCCATATTTGCAGATAATAATTCAGTTACTTCACACGTAGAGGTTTGCAATTGTGTGCTTTGCCAGGACTGATTGTGTCATAGCATACATGTCAAGAAGTTCCTCTCTCTCTTTCTGTAGCTGTTCTTCTGACACTGGCTACTAACTCCCTTTATATTTCCTGAGAATCATAAGACTCCAGGACTGACAGAATTGTCCTAACTATATTTATAGCCCCAAGTCATGGAAACTCAATATATCACTTTACATAATGCAATTTTCCAAACCATAAATGACCTTTAATGCTTCAATAACTGCATCAAATATTGTGATAAGTTTCAAAAGAACTAATATTTTTAGGATTGCTGTAACAGTGTAAAATACCAAAAGGGGGTCAGGGAGAAAAATGCAGGGTTTTTTGTTTGTTTGTTTGTTTTATTTTTCCTTATCAGTATGATTAATATGATTAAATAATTTTTCTAATTTATCAAGACTCTACTCTCTCCCCTGAACCTCCACTAGACAAAGAATAGCTTTAACATAATTTTTGCTCCTTTGTTTCTTCTTTCCTTACATCCTTTTTCCAAGTTATGCCCTCATATATCCCAAATAGATCCCACACTTTATATATAATAAGAATAACATTTAAAATATGGCTCTCCTGCATTCACCTAAGTGCTGAGATTATAGGCAAGTTCCACCATACTCTTTATGCAGTGCTGAGATTGAACTCAGAGCTTCCCCTGTGTTAGGCAAACACTACCAAGTGTGCAATATCTACAGCACATTTTTAACACTTAACATTATATAATCTGCAAAAGTGAGGATGTGTTGAGATCTATATCTGTGCATTAACCATACCACAAACTTCACGAATTCCAGCCAGATCATAAAGAATAATGCATATCCTGATCATACACATCCTTTGAATGAAAAGCAAGGTTCACACAAAGCATTTAGCTACACTATGCAAAAGACGCTAAGGGTTTTACCAGTCCAAGCTCCAGGATCCTGACAGAGACAGCTCAGCAATCACCCTCACAAGCATGGCCTCTACACTTGGCCTCTATCTGCCACGCCCCTCCTGTTCTACCAAGCGCCCTACGCAATGACTCTCTGCCAACGCTTCCCTCTGCATGAGTTCAGCCGCAGCTCTCATTCTGGCTCTACTCCAGAAAGCCCCTGCCTTACAAAGATCTATTGAATAAGCTTTTAGCAATGATTCAATTAATTAAAAATCAAAGACAGCTGTAAAGTATATATAATCTCTGTTCATAGTACCTGGAAAAATACAAGAATAATCAGGTGTAGGGCCTTCAGTATTTAAATAATTTGGTATATGCAAAATGATAAAATCAAAAGAAAAAGGAGGGGAAAGGGTCTGAAAATATAGAACAATGGTGGACGATGTGTCTGTTAAAATGCAAGAAAAATCTTGGGTTGTTCAGTTACTTATATTGCAGAGAATGGGGGCAGCAGACGAAGAAACTGGAAGAAATAATAAAGAAGCAAATACATTTCAGTGGGTATATTAGAAAGACACCTACATTTTGGTGGAAAGGTGAGATGAATTGAGTTTCAGAGAACAAAATATTGAAGTTACAAATATGATTTCATTAAGCATGAACACCTTCATACTGATTAAGATGACAAATACAGACAGATCAGTGTGAAAGCACATTATGTATTTGATTAACATCATACTGAAGCAATTAGAAAATGAGAAATATGGGTAAATGGCAAGTGTTGTTGGAGAGTGGGCTTCAGTCCGTGGTGCCATTCAGTGCACCATGTTGATGTGCATGCGCTCACCGCATGTCAAGGATGTCCTACTGGGTGATGGATTTAAGTGGAGGAAAAAGGCTCATGTGTGGCTCTGTTCCCTTCTAATTGCTTCATAGTGCTGTCACAAACAAACGAAAATTGTGAATCATGGCAAGTAAATAATAAGGGTGTCCTCAGCTTGGAGGCCTATTACACAAGACCTGTGTGGAGGCCACGCCTACTCTGGTGTATTCAACGATATGAGGGTTAAGATCCATTGGGTTGTGTGTTTCTAGGTAAATGGGAAAAAACTTAGGGAAGGCTCTGCTGGTGTGCAAGCATGAGGAGCTGAACACAGAAACTTTATGGCTGTAATGTATATGAATGTGCTTGTGGATTAATTTATAAGAACATTTAGATGAAAGTAATGTATTTAGGTCTTCTAATAAAATTAAAGCATTACATAAACAGTTTACAGATTTTTTAGATATATTTTTGAAATAATAACAATCTCCTTTTCATACTTGACAATATTATTGTGTGATTCTTTTAATACCTATACCAATTGTCTTAGAGTTCTTAGAATAATGTGCTTTGGTGCATAAAATATATGAGGAAAATGATTAAAATAAGCGAGAAAAGGAGCATATGTAGCCTTGCAATAACAAAAGTAAATAACAAGTCCAGGTTCAGAAAAGATGTACACCAATCAGAAATGCAAAGCATTACCCCTGACAACTTCTTTTACAACGTTTGCATCCCAAACCAGTAAGATTATAATAAGCAAGCATATATGCAAATGAAGTAGCTAATAATCAGAGCAAGAGTAACATGCAGTCTTATGAAATTTACAAGGACAAGGGAGCAATAGAAGGGCTTTGAATAGAGTGAGGACAAAAAGTTAGATTACAAACCCAGTGCTCACTTGGGTGAGATGTACAGAAGAATCTGCAGAGCCCAGGATCCTGATATCTCTGCTTTGTTGTGTATGCATATTCAGAGCATGAGCTTGCTCACTTGGACCCAAAGAAGAAACTCAAAACAGGAAGATAATGGATTCATTCACTTGACTAATATTAACTGACTTGGACTGTAGCAACTGTAGCCTTTTCCCCACTGGAATATACTTCTTACCTTTTGATCCCTTCAAAGAAGTCCCAGCGAAGCCAACAGAATTAGAATAAGGAAGAGGCAGAGGAAAGGTACCAAGATGTGTATCTTTAAAAACAAAATCTAGATTCAGGACCATAAAGATGGCTCAGTTCTTGCTGCCAACCCTTGATAAGCTAACGTTGATCCCCAGAGCATATGTGGTACGAAGCGAGAGCAACTGACCAGTTGCTGGGCCACACATAATAAATAAATAAATAAATACAGCTTTTAAGACTCCGGATTTATTGTGGAGAAGGGATCTGACTGACAAGAACACAACACCAAACCAGAGTGAGCCACGTCCTGACCCAGTTGAGACACTTCATAGACAGGACCTCTGCATAGGACTAGGAATAATTCTGTGCTGATTCTGTGTTCCTGACCTGCTGTAGCTAAGTTCCACTGCATACCGGAATGGAAACTGTCTCTTCTTGATGCACCAGAACCAACAGAAGCAAGCCTGCTGCTTTTTGCTCCCAGCTTCACACTACTCCAATCTGTTACCCTCAACATGCTGGTGTTTTGTAGAGTCGCGTCATCTGACACTCTACATGAACTTTCAGGGATGTTCAGCATCTTTCTCGTTCCTCTGTCAGACCTCAGGATATTGAACATCTGGTGCCAGGCAGCACTCAAGTGTAAAGATGTCTCTGTGTGGCACTATACAATGTTGTTTTGCAGAGTGTCACAATAGCGCTCCGGAGAAAAATGTATCTCTACTACTCTCCTAATCAGAGAAACAGAGAGAGAGAGAGAGAGAGAGAGAGAGAGAGAGAGAGAGAGAGAGAGAGAGAGAGAGAGAGAGACAGACAGACAGACAGACAGAGACAGAGAGACAGAGACAGAGACAGAGTCAGGAGGAGGGGGAGGAGAAAGAGGAGAAGGAAACAGAGACAGAGGTGGGGCTTCAAGAAGTCAATTGACAGGTAGTCAGCCATCACTCTGATTTGAACCTAGATCTGACTGACCTAGAAGTCCAGAGACTTTCAGAACCTGTGTTGCTGCCCCCTAGTGGACTATCTCTCTTCACCTAGGTATGCCCAACATCCAAGCAATTGCTAATTTTTGAAATGCTGTTAAAATGAAAACAAACAAACAAACAAACAGAAAATAGAGTGTCCTGAATAAAGCATACTATGGAAATTTAAAAGAGAATTAATTCTTTTCAAATATTTTTATCTTGGCTTATCATTTTCGGAAGACGATTGATCAATATGGTCTCTTGGTCACATTTCTTACAGGTTGCTTTTGTTAGAACAAGGATTTAAGGTTTTTACAGTTCTAAAGGATTCTCTATCTCTACTGGTGATAGATAATGATAGAAAATACAAGATGTCATATGGAGATCACTAGAAATGGCTTGATAAAATGAGCCATGGTGATATATACTTAATGAAAGCTGAAGGCAGAACAAAGAAGCATCTCAAAATGGCAGCATCAGTGAAAGAACTGTAACTGACTACACGGCCACAGCATTTATGAAGCTCTTTAGATAACTATCTCTCTAGTCTCCTGTGATGCATGTAATCCTGGCTATTTTCTTTGGAGGACATGACAGGCTTAGAGAATCCTGCCCAAGAATGGATAGATCATGAGTGAGAAGGCTGTACTTATAACCCAAGATTGCATGGTGTAAATGCCTTTGCTTTTCACCTAAGCAGTCCTATCTCTCTACTCTAAAAAATACTCTATGCAAAAAGAATTAAAGAATGTTTAAAGTTATGTATCGAAAATACTATAAGAAATGCAGAGGAAAGCAAAGTTAAACAGCAGAGAAGTAAATTGTGGTAGCTCCTTTTATAAGTGCATTGTCAAAAAATTCTCTAAAATACTAAGTCTCTGTGATAGTCTTAATAGTCCAGCCACACCTTTAAAACCTATTATTTTCTTTATACTGATGAATGGTACTTTCCCTGTTATATGCTTTCATTTTAACTTAAAATAGCTTGTATTTCAAAATAAAAATGTCAATGTTTTAATGCACAATTATAGAAACTGAATCATGCAGCTGCTTTTGTTTTATGTATTTGATTAAATAAATAACTTCAATGTTATTCAACTATAAGACATTTAGCAATTCACTCGTACTTGAATTTTCTAGCCATAGGTTATCATATTTCACCACAAATATAGACAAATCAGATTAGGATATTCTATTTAAAGAAAAAATGTTGAAGTGCCAGAACAATCTCACAAATTGATCATCATGGTTGGTTCTTCTTTCAAAATCTTTACAAATGTAACAAAAGGCCCTATTTTCACATCCATAATATTTTTCTAAGCATGGGAAACAATTTTCATTACTAAAGGTATATGCTAAGTAAAATTACTATCAAAAAATAAACTCATTTAATTTTCATCACTGTATGCCAACAGAAAGACAATGACTGGAGTATTTAGTACTTGGGATGCAAACTGGCAACCTGAGCATCTTGGGTTTCCCTATCTTTAAATTCACCAATAAATTCATGCATTTTCCTCATTTTCCATTTCCATATTAGTCATTGGGGCATTAACACAACGACCAGCGGTCATTGGGCTACTTAGGATACAACGCTGAGAGAGTTTGTTATCATTTCAGTTTTTTTTCTTTTTAATTCTCAGTATTATGTTTAGATGCCATGAGGTTGCATTTTTGCAGGGCCTCAAATGTATGTCAAATGAAGGAGAAATAAGGCAGTTCAGTTGGGACACGGAGAAGCAAGGGACTTCAGAAGATTTGCAACAGTAGTCAGAGAAACGCTCAGTGGACTAACTGCTCCCAGCTGCCGGCCTGGCCTACCTCCCGTACGAAGGAAAGACCGAAGAAAGCACAAAACGAAGGGACTGTAGAAAAGCAGTGTAACTTGTGCACCATTTGTAGCTTCCGTGTGCAAGCCAAGTATTCCTCATGGGACCGCTCCACTGTGGTTCCTTTCTCTGTGTTCCTACATCATTATCTCCTTGCAGACACCGGAACAGTTCATATCGTCTTCCCTGGAGCTGTGCTGTGAAGAGGAACCTCGGAAATCCTTCATCGCAAAGAAGGTCATTATACGGTGGATAGAAATCTTAGGACGGAAAAAAAATCCGATATCAACTGGTGGCACCATCCTCAAGGGGAAACAGACTTTAGTTGAACAATCAGAAACCTGGCTTGCTTTATGGTGTTTACACTGCTGCTTGCTAATGGATCACCATAAAGGAAGCCAAAGAGCTCTTACGCCATTGAGTAGGCTGTCATGGGAGTCTTCTGAGTGTGCCTTTTTTATTTGCTGCAGTCAGGTTAATGAGCTCACCAGCCCACTTGATGTTGAGGACTTTGCAACAAAGCAATCTCTCATTAAATGCTGCCTGGCACCACTCTCTTGAAGCAAAGGGACATTCAGATTATTGAATGCCTTTGTGCTCCTCATCCCTACCAGGCTACGGAGTCCAGCAGTGGCATCAGTCCCACACACTTCCTGGCAGGCATCCAGTCATCCGCCTGCCCTCTTCAGGCTGCATGGGCATTTGCCAATCTAAGCAGCACTGGTAGGCAAACAAGCATGGCACACGACTCTTCTGGCTGAGAGCCAAAAGTGCAGCTGAACAATCTAATTTGTTTCTACCGTGGAGGGAGACATTCTTCCCTATTCTCCCACATTTGGTCAAATTTACTTGTAAAAGTTTTGTTATGGTACAAAGGAATGTGCACTTATCTGCAATTCCTTTCTGCTTTTACACCTCTTTCATCTCAATAGTACAGGTCATGATTTTGTCTGTGTCTTTGTTTTTTTAAGTACCTCCTGGCTGACAGTTTCCTCAATGAAATGACCTCAGAGTGTTATCAGCTAGCTAGCAGGTGTGTCTCTATTCAGAATCTTGCAGACAGAAGTGCATCTTGGGTAAAGAGTAATCTATACACAATCCAGTTTTTTTTCCAACATTACTCATGAGATTTAATGGTTTGTTGTCCTAAAAAAAAACTTAACAAATTTTCTCCCATGTTTGATAGCTTTACCGCAACATGCTAACCTAAATTCAGCTCAGACAAATCACATGATTATTTTTAAATGCATTTACTTTTATTTTAATACAAAATTATGCCAGATTGTTAATTTATTTTTTCAAACTATTAGATATTAACTTTAAAATAAAACATGACAGTAAATAAAATGATGTCCAAATTATAGGCACTTTTAACTCTCTGCCCACGTGAACAAGTAGAGATATTCTAGGTAAAGCTGTGCCCACAGTCATGTGTTTTTATTTCGTTCAATTTTTCAAATAAAATTGATAGAATGTTTTCCTGGCTATTTTAGAATGGTTCTTTAAGAATAAATTAAGATTATTATTACTTTAAAATACGGATTATTTTGCAGATTTCCACATAGAGTAGCATTACTTTCTTTTTATTTAAGATTTCATTCCGATGGTTGTCCCCTTGCTTGTATCTTTCTGTTCCTACCCTCCCTCCCTCTTCTACCCGAGGGCTCTAACAGAAGGAGACCTCCTCCTCCACCATATGACCACAGTCCATCAGGTCTCATCCCAATAGCCTGCATCCCCTTCCTCTGTGTGCCCTCTGGGTCTGCATAGCAAGAGGAAGTGATGAAACACGGGCGGGGTACGGGGTGGCACCAGAGTTCTGTCAGAGGCAGTCCCAGCTTCCCCCAGAACCGCGCCTGCGTAGGTTCCCTGAACCCATTGTCCTTGGCTTGTGCACCAGTTTGTGCAGGCCCCCTCGGGACGGGGTCTGCCAGCCTTGATGGTCTCCTTTTGGGGCTCCTGAGCCCTCTGGGTCCTTCCATCTCACAGAGTTCCATGACTTTCAAAGCAATGAAAGGCATCTCTTAAATTTCTTAATGGGCTATGGAATGTAAAATTGAAAACTACTCTTTAGAAAAGATTTAAGTGGAAAACTGAACAGAGAAAACTTAGAAATAACTGTGCAGTTAAATGTATTGTAAGTAGCTATAAAAAGAAAACAATCACAAACTAGTATACGTTTCTCAGATGGATTTTAAATACTAGAAGGAAGACCATAATGACTTAATAGTATTAGCTGCACTTAGTTAAGCCGCAAAACTATGTCATGTTTCCACTTATTTCAAAGATATGTACTTTATGAAATAATAGCTTTGTGGAGTATAAACTTAAGACCTCCCTCTGTAGATGATTCATGATGCTTATTGCATTGTTCACAAGTACATGTTTACACACTGCTTAAATAATGTTAATTCAAATGTTTCTAATTTTTTTGTAGCTAACCTAACCATTAGATTTTAACATCTATATATTTAACGTCTATGTATTTTTTAAAAATACTTTTATTTCTATTCATTCTAATATATGCTAATGCCTGATTCTAGGTAGCTCCTATTTAAGTTGAAAAAGAAATTATTTTAAGAACAACACACTTTTGCTATAGTATCTTTTTCAAGGAACACATATTTATACTTTTATTCTATTTTATTCATCATTTTCAGAAGCAAGTAGATTTAGATACAACATATAGTGCCAAATTTAATCTTTCCTAAGAGGATGAAAGTTAAAAAACAAACAAACAACTGCAGGCAGCAAGAGGAAACAAAAACACTGAAAAGATAGTTAAAAACTAGCAATACAAAGAATGAGCTTTTCTAGTAGATGGGTGTTCTTCATTGTTCTTAAGGATACTTCAAACTGATGAGGCTTCACTGTGTTCTAGGTTTACACACAGTCACATTGTAGTTCAGCTTTTATATTTAAAAGTATTGGGAGCAAATCAAGCATTTGCTCATCTAACTTGATTGAGCTTTTTATCTGTTTTTATCAGTTTTTGAGAGCCCATTTAATAGGTTTCAAGGATGACTGTCTTTTCTATTTCCAGTCGTCGTAACTACTCTTATGACTCAGGGTAATTTTCTATCAACTTTACTGGTGTAGCGTTTATGGGAAATTTAGAAATGTCCCAATCACAAAACATTGTAATATTATTCAGTATAATACGAATGGCTTGAAATTTCAGAGTAGTTGTAAAGAAACTGATTCACTCCAAAATGCAGCTATGAAGCTCTCTTAGAGAAAATTACATAGAAAAATATTGCAGTATTGCTGATTAAATATGAAATATGATCAAAGAATGTGTACATGGATTCTATCTTCTTGCCTTTTTCAATTATTAATTTCTTTGTTACTGTTTTAGTTCACTTTTAAATTTTTATTATTATTTGATAATATTTATCTTTCCTGATACATTATTATTTGCCAATATGTTTCCCAAAACAATAATTTAGTTGACACAGGGAGTCTATATTATATGGACATGTATGATTACATGTGGGGGCATAGCCTGATAAATTGGATGCTAGCCAGTACTCATTTTTACAATATCTTATTCATGAGTAAAGCTATGATAACATTATTAATAATAAGCATATTTCATTTGTATAATAATATATACATATATATGTACATACATATATAATTCTCCAAGTAAGATAATAATTTATGTTGAGGTACATGGGTAATTAAATACTTCAAAAATCAGAATCATAACCTACCTTGAATAATTAGAATAAGTAAATTGGTTGGCTAAATTCTCTGCAATAGTCTTCAGCTTTTTATCTCACTATTTATAGAAAGCTGCAGAAACAGCTGAGCTGACTGAAGTGATGTCACATTTGCTGATTGAATGGTTTACTCCAGAGCATGCTTAGAGGCTGCATGAGTCTACTTAAGGTTTGGTACGCAATCCTAAGCAGTGAGAAGGTGTAAACATGGGCATTTTTCAGCCCAGCCAATCAATATTGCATTGATGACTTTTTACTGACCTTTAACCCCATGAAGAATTCCAATAGCACCATACTGAATCTTCCCGTCTTCAAGGGCTGCCTAGCATAAGCTACCAATTTTACAATCGATCAAAAGTCATCTCTGTGAATAAAGCTTGAGATTTCGAGCAACATCAAGCAATTTTTGAAAGGTCAGGGCTAGGTTTTTATTTGCTTGACCTGTGCTTTCAACTTGTATCACAGTTCTTTATAACCACCAAAAGTAGTAAGAAATTTTCAGATTTTTTCCCCATGTATTTTTAGTAACCCTTTGGGCATTTTCACTGTCCCTAAAAGAATATGGTTGCATGGCAACCTTCGCAGTTGCTATGGAGACTCCATGTGTAAGCAGCTGCTGCAATCAGCATTAACTCCAGGCTTGCAGGTTTGTCATTCCAATACATAGGGAGGGGGAAACAAATAGGACAGCACACTGCCGTAAAGGGGAAGTCACCTAGATAATGTCACTCACAAACATATGTTCCACAATTATTCTTTCCACTGTTTTATTGCTGCAATTATAGCTAAACTAAGATTACAAAATTATATGGTTTTAATTTGCCTCTATTGACTATGTTTCACTTCCATTAAAATTAAGTCTGAACTCATTTACGTAGAGAATTGTAGGCTTTCAAAAATATTTTTTGCTTTCTGATTTAATGTCAACAAGAACGAAAAAAAAAAAATCAATGTCCGTAGAAATCTTTGTATGAAACAAGCAACTCAGCCAAAATATAAATTTAACCTATTTTGCCAAATGTGGACCGTATACCAAAGTTAGATCTGCATTTCTAATATTTTCAGTTGTGTCAGGATAAACCTCAAAGATTCCTCAGATGACACTGATCCAAGTCTTTCAAATGTAAGCAGAAGTGCTAGTTAAGCCATCTTAAGCCCTTATCCTTAACTCATCTCATCAGGCTTAAATATTGCAGCATGTAATCTCAGTCCTGAAACAGAAAACTCAGGGACAGAGGTTGTGGGAAGCTATCGGTGACACTAATTTTTTAACTAATCCTGATAAGCCTAGATGGTGCAGAAACCCTTAATATTATCAGATAAATTTATTCCATAAAAGACGTGATCTCATAATCACAAGAACAATATTATTAATGCAGTAATAATTCATAAGCCAAGTTTGCCACATTTTTGCAGATATGAGGTTGACATTACAAAATAAAGCAAAATTTCTACCTTTAGTCTATTACTTCAATTTCTTATTTATAGAAGACTGAGAATTACTACTAAAAATCAGCATGCTATATAAAGGATGCCAATTACCTGCTTTCTGATATTTATGATACACTAGCAAACAAGAAAGGAAAGCAGTGTTTACTATACTGGCTCATGTTCTGGAGGTACTGTCGTATTTTTATTCTGTGATACAAAATGGTCACATTTTATCCTACCTCTTGGAATGTCAAAATAATAAACAAAATAAAATGTTGATCAAAGGAAATTTGAACATATGTAAATGACTGAATAGAGCTATTTTAAGACAGAAGACATTGTAAAATGTTAGAAAATGTTAATATTTATGTATCAATAATCATTGATGTTTAAATTATGAATCACCTAGAAGGTCACATATATACATGTCAGAAAATATATTTTTGAGTGGAAGAGCAATGTTTGAAACCCATGTCAGTGTGCATATACACGTGTGTATCAGTGGTGCTGTTATGTATTATAAAATAGCAATAGCATGTTATAACAATGCATAATTGTCATTCTAAAAATTCTCCATTTGACAAACTTTAAAAGGTGGAATTTAAGAATAACTAAAAGGCATCAAATTAACATGCTCACAAAATTTCAGAAAATTGTAATTACCATTTTAATGGATCATTAACTAGATATCTAATTGCACAATTCATAGATTAAAAATCTTACTGTTACATTATATAATATTAGGATGATTTTGTTAACCCCATGTTTTTATTTTTCACATCACAGCATATATTACTGCAAATATTCACTTTTAAAATTCAGTACAATACAAGAAACAGACACTGCTTCCTAGACCTTTCCCACTCTC